>NC_048572.1:33609828-33739828 GCF_013265735.2 Oncorhynchus mykiss
CATCAAAAATACAAGCCTTTATTTTAGGGAAAAGGGAAGGTGAAAGCCCTCACGTTTGTGTGTGTGTTTGTGTGTGTTTGTGTGCATTTGCCTGTGCGTTTGTGTGTGTGTTTTTGTGTGCGTTTGTGTGCGTTTGCCTGTGCGTTTGTGTGTTGTGTGTGTGTGTGTGCGTGTGTGTGTGTGTGTGTGTGTGAGAGAGAGAGAGCGAGAGAGTGTGAGAGCGTGTGGGCGTATGCTGATGCTTGAGTGTGTTTGTGTGTTTGTTCAAATTTTATGCTGCCTTAATTCAAAGTCCATTAGAAAGTGCTGCATGGTGAATGTTCAGCAATTTGGGGAAGTGTGTCCGTGGGGAGAGTCCAGAGCTGTAACAGCTGCTCTGGGTCATAATAACCTTTTGGAGAGGACTGAGCCTGAAGCACTGAACCGCACAGAACACTTGGATAGTACTTGGATAATACTCGGATAGTTACAGAGTTCTTCTGGGGTCACAAAATGCACTCAATCGTACGGTAAAATGCATGGCATGTTCATATACTGTAAAGATAATGATTGTTTATGGAATGATTTTTGACTTCAGTTAAGGAAATGAAAGAAATGAAGATGGAGGAAGTCACTTTGGTCTTGATCTGTCTATCCAGTATCGAGCTCCATCATCATGACGAGCGCCTCGGTCTCTTTTGGTTCATCAGACCCGACGGTGACACCGAAAGCACCGTGACCGTCACACGCAGCAGCACACATCCCACATCTGCTCCTGGCTGTTTCCACAGCCAATCATTATGAAACATGGTAACATCATCAACAGTGTTCGGTTGGGCACTAGGGAGAGGTGGGAGGCATAGGGAGGGTGGTGGGACGATCCATATTGGAGTAAATCACCAATCACCACTGTACACCACACATATTACACACGTGCGCGCGCACACACTTAGATAAGCGCAACTGTGCTCCTCTGTCCTACTACATTTAGCTCACTAGGGCACAACGAGGAGTTTACTGTCGGCTCATCTGCTTTATTTGCCAATTTCATTCTGAGCTGCATCAGTCGTTTCTTTTTCCTCCAGACTTTCTGTCTCTTAAGATGCTCGCTTAACTTCCCGAGGGGATCCCAAAAGCAGACTTTCAAATGAAAGATGTGGGGATTGTTAAAGGAATAGAATCGATACAACCAATTCGGTCTGTGCTTTGTCTGCATGGCACATAGCTTTAAATAGATGTTCCTGCAACAGCACTGGACTGAACTGAGCTCTCCCAGAGTCCTGGGTTACTATTTGAGGGTATTTTAGGACGGATGTGTGTGATGGGAAATTGATTTGGAGCTTAGAGGAATTCATTGTTCATTAATCCACCACACTTTTTTGGGGACTAGGGTTCTGGGCCTAATTCGATGGCTGAGTTTCACTTCGTACTCTGACTGAGAGTTACAAACCTCTAAAGGCATTAAAGACCTTATTATCACCTGGTTGACTGAACAAAATTTGCATCTCCAGGTATGACATGACATGGCACAAGTGGGAGGGGGGCTTTCCTCTTTTGGTCCTCTATTGTTCCCGTAAGCAAGACCAACTCCTTGACTGGTCAACTCTTGGAATGTGCAGTTATGTCTAGAAAAACACAATTTTGTTTGAAACAACTACAAAAAAACCTAAGTGTGTGTGCATTTCTGTATTTACACTTGGGATATTGTTCTTCATCAGGAAAAGTTTGCTGGTGCGTCCTTAATGTAATAATAATAATAATAATAGGGAAAGAATGTCAAAATACCCATAGCGGTATCAGACAAGAATACTGCATAGTTTTACATAGAGTCCTGCAGCACACACATATAGACACACACGCACACACACACACACACACACACACACACACACACACACACTCACACACACCTGCGTCATGAACCCTTCTGTGTATGGACCATTGTTGAACAGGGGGGGACGAGCCTCACACTGACTGGACGTGACAGGCGTAGTGAGGAGAGTTACACGGATAGTGTGTCAGATATCATTACTGAGGCCGCTAATTTGATGAGGAGACGACGAGAGCTCTCTGGAGAGTAGGCTCAGTCCTAACCCTGTGCGTTAGTGTATGTGTGCGCGCGTCCCTACGTGTGTCCATGCATGTGAGCGTGTGTGTGTGTGTTGTGGACTGTGGAGAGATCTGGAGAGAAGAGATCGTTCTTACCGGGCATGTCTGGAAAACACAGCAGCTTAATTACCACAGCCTGGATTCCCCCTCGAACACCACAACAAATAGAGTACATAGAGTTTTACTAAGGGAGAAAAAAATTCAGAAATCAAGTTATCAAATGACATCAACCCAAGCTGCTCCCCTGCTGATTTTTAAAGGGAAAACAAACAGAAGGAATTGCGTTGTTTGGATTTTCTGGGGGAATTATATTTGAACTGTTTGCTAAATATTTAATTGAAAATGACAGCGTAATTGTTTTTTGACATTTCAGAATGAATCGTCGTTTCGCACGCGGTGGAAATCCTGTGCCAATGATTGATAATGTCAAATTACCACAGAGAGCATTGTGGTTTAAAAGGCAGGAGGCTTTTCCGTAGCGAGCACTGAGCAGTATAGGATCATCCTGAATGGAGCAGCCAGCTAATCCCTTCTCCTCACGCTGACTGGACGCTTGGAGACGGTCACCGCGACCACTGTATTGGTTCTAGCACTGACAAGGCCTCTGGTCGTAAAACAAGGACAAGGCTGCCATGCCCCAGAAAGGAACACGTTGGGTTGAAGAGCACCACACTGAGAAGCTGCTGCCTCTACCCTCCATATAAGTGGAGTCATAATTCTATCCCGTGTACAGTGTTAGAGAACTCTGGCCCTCATTGACTTTGTCTTGATTATCTCAATAATACACTACAACAAGCCATAGACTCAGTCTTCCCATTTAAAAAAAAAAATGTCACTCCACGTTCATTATTTGAGAACACAAATCTAATGGACCCCTGAACATCCTATTCATGTAATCCTTCATAAGGCCCACAATGGGCCCTGGTCAAAAGTAGTGCACTACGTCGGGAATAGGGTGCCATTTGGGATGCAGTTCATCGCCTCTTGGTTTGTCCTAATAATGTACTTACAGCAGCATGAGGACACAACAGGGATAGCAGACTAATTCATTGTAATTCACTATGGGCCAGAAACAACAGATTTGTCCTACAGCTACAGTTGGACCTTCTCTCTCCTCCTCCCACTGCCCACTGGTTCTCCATATTAGATCATACACACAGGCCTCTGGAGGTTTAGAAAGAAATACAGCAGGCCAGAGATGATCTCTATGAACGATAAAGAGCAGCCAAGCATTCAAGGATTCTCAGTCCCTTCGGTCAGATAGTAATTATGTTGTATGTCTCTAATATAGCCTAAGTCCCTGTCTGATTACAACGTAGCTAGAGCGGCTGACTGCAGGAAGAGTCCAGTACACGTCTGCTAATGTCTGCATGGTTTGGGCTATTTGGACTCAGTTCTATACTGAACAAGAATATGAACGCAGCATACAACAATGTCAATGATTTTACAGTTCATATAATGAAATCAGTCCATTTAAATACATTTGGTAGGCACTGATCTATGGATTTCACATGATTGTGCAGGAACGCAGCCCCACCCACTGGGGAGCCAGGCCCAGCCTATCAGAATTAGTTTTCCCCCCACAAAAGGGCTTTATTATAGACAGAAATACTCTTCAGTTTCATCAGCTGTCCGGGTGTCTGGTCTCAGGTGAAGAAGCTGGTTGTGGAGGTCCTGGGCTGGCGTGGTTGCAAGTGGTCTGCGGTTGTGAGGCCGGTTGGACGTACTGTCAAATTTTCAAAAACGATGTTGGAGGTGGCTTATGGTAGAGAAATAAACATTCAATGATCTGGCAACAGCTTTGATGGACATTCCTGCAGTCAGCATACCTATTGCAAGCTCCCTCAAAACTTGAGACATCTGTGGCATTGTGTTGTATGACAAAACTGCACATTTTTTCTTGTCCCCAGCACAAGGTGCACATGTATAATCATCATGCTGTTTAATCAGCTTCTTGATATGTCACACTTGTCAGGTGCATGAATTATCTTGACAAAGGAGAAATGCTCACTAACATGCATGCAAAATCATTTGTGCACAAAATTTGAGAGAAATACACTTTTTGAGTGTATGGGAAAATTCTGTGATCTTTCATTTCAGCTCTTGAAACACTTTACATGTTGAGTTTTTGTTCAGTATAGAAAGCTCACACGCTCATGAACACAAAGGTGTTCCCTATCTGTCCTCGACGCCCACAAGCTTCACGAGACTCATCTGAAGGTAACCTGGTACAGACCGGTAAAAATTAATGAAAATGAATAGGCTGGGGCCTCCCGAGAGGGGCAGGGATCTAAGGCACTGCATCGCAGTGCTAGCTGTGCCACTAGAGACTCTGGGTTCGAGTCCAGGCTCTGTCGCAGCCGGCCGCGACCGGAAGACCCCTGGGGTGGCGCAGAATTGGCTTAGTGTCGTCCGGGTTAGGGGAGGGTTTCGCCGGCAGGGATGTCCTTTTCCCAACGTGCACTAGTGACTCCTGTGGCAGGCCGGGCGCTGTGCACGCTGACATGGTCGCCAGGAGTACGGTGTTTCCTCTGACACATCGGTGCGCCTGGCTTCCAGGTTAAGTGGACATTGTGTCAAGAAGCAGTTGGTTGAGATGTGTTTCAGAGGACGCGCGGCTCTCGACCTTTGCCTCTCCCGAGTCCATACGGGAGTTGCAGCGATGAGACAAGACTGTAACTACCAATTGAATACCACAAAATTGGGGAGAAAAAGGGCAACAAAAAAAATGTAGAAAACAATAAGAAAGTTAATAGGCTTTTTTTCGAACCAGGGTTACACATGTAATGTTTTTATATTTTTAAATGTATGCTTTCCTATATTTCGCAGATGCATTTCAGACACTTCAAACCATACCTTCTTTTGATATATTTTTTGACTACCTGTGTTTTTGTAAGAATATGTTATTCCATGTGTTTCTACTGGCTCATAGCAGAAAGGACTAATTCCAAGTTCCATCAAGTATTTTCATTTTATACGTTTTTTTACCTACAGGCGTTCTAAAATTCAAAGTCAAATATCCAAATGATCCTTTGTATGACCATCTTTAAACAATTAAATATGTTAGCTTAGTAGAACCCAGTGTTGTGTTCGAGACCACCTTAAGCAAGAGCGATTCAAGACCGGACCAAATTGATTCTGAGTCAAGAACAAGACCGAAGGGGAGGAGGGGTTAACACTGAAGAGAAAAAATATGTATTCTGATCTTTGGGGAGACAAATCTAGCCATTGGCTAGACCATCAGAAGCTAGATAAAGGCATCTGCCATTCATTAGGGCAAAGTTAAATTAAAGAGCATCAGTAAAATAACAATAGACTATATACCGGGGGGTACCGGTACAGAGTCAATGTGCAGGGGCACCGGTTAGTTGAGGTAATATGTACATGAAGGTAAAGTTATAAAAGTGACTATGCATGGATGATAACAACAGAGAGTAGCAGCAGTGTAAAAGAGGGGTGGGGGGGGCAATGCAAATAGTCTGGGTAGCCATTTGATTAGGTATTCAGGAGAACAGTCTATGACTAGGGTGGCTGGAGTCTTTTGACAATTTTTAGGGCCTTCCTCTGACACCGCCTGGTATAGAGGTCCTGGATGGCAGGAAGCTTGGCCTCAGTGATGTACTGGGCCATTCGCACTATCTTCTGTAGTGCCTTGCAGTCAGAGGCTGAGCAGATGCCATACCAGGCAGTGATGCAACCCATCAGGATGCTCTCGATGGTGCAAATGTGTAACTTTTTGAGGATCTGAGGACCCACGCCAAATCTATTCAGTCTCCTGAGGGGGATTAGGCTTTGTCGTGCCCTCTTCACGACTGTCTTCGTGTGCTTGGACCATGTTAGTTTGTTGGTGATGTGGACACCAAGGAACTTGAAGCACTCAACCTACTCCACTGCAGCCCTGTCGATGAGAATGGGGGAGTGTTCGGTCCTCTTTTTCCTGGAGTCCACAATCATCTCCTTTGTTTTGATCATGTTGAGAGAGAGGTTCTTGTCCTGGCACCACATGGCCAGGTCTCTGACCTCCTCCCTATAGGCTGTCTCGTCAGTGTCAGTGATCAGGCCTACCACTGTTGTGTCATCGGCAAACTTAATGATGGTGTTGGAGTCGTGCCTGGCCGTGCAGTCATGAGTGAACAGGGAGTACATGAGGGGACTGAGTACGCACCCCTGAGGGGCCCCTATGTTGAGGATCAGCGTGGCGGATGTGTTGTTACCTACCCTTACCACCTGGGGGCGGCCCGTCAGAAAGTCCAGTTGCAGAGGGAGGTGTTTAGTCCCAGGGTCCTTAGCTTATTGATGAGCTTTGAGGGCACTATGCTGTTGAACTCTGAGCTGTAGTCAATGAACAGAGATAGAGATAGTATCATCTGTGGATCTGTTGGGGCGGTATGCAAATTGGAGTGAGTCTAGGGTTTCTGGGATAATGGTGCTGATGTGAGCCATGACCAGTGTTTCAAAGCACTTCTTGGCTACAGATGTGAGTGCTATGGGTCGGTAGTCATTTAGGCAGGTTACCTTAGTGTTCTTGGGCACAGGCACTATGGTGGTCTGCTTAAAACGTGGTATTACAGACTTGGACAAGGAGAGGTTGAAAATGTCAGTGAAGACACTTGCCAGTTGGTCAGTGCATGCTCACAATACACGTCCTGGTAATCCGTATGGCCATGAGCCTCATGAATTTTGACCTTTTTAAAGGTCTTACTCACATCGGCTGCTGAGAGCGTGATCACACAATCTTTCGGAACAGCTGGTGTTCTCATGCATGTTTCAGTATTATTTGCCTCGAAGCGAGCATAGAAGTAATTTAGCTCGTCTGGTTGGCTCGTGTCTCTGTGCAGTTCTCGGCAGTGCTTCCCTTTGTAGTCCGTAATAGTTTTCAAGCCCTGTTACAAATGGCAGCTCTACCCTTTAGCTCAGTGTGGATGTTGCCTGTAATCCATAGCTTCTGGTTGGTGTATGTATGTTGATAGTGTCGTCGTTCAGCCATGGCTCCGTAAAGCATAAGATATTATAGTTTTGAACTTCCCGTTGGTAGTTTAATCTTCCTCGTAGGTCATCTATTTTATTGTCCAAAGATTGCACATTTGCTAGCTGAATGGAAGGAAGTAGGGGTTTATTCAATCGCCTACAAATTCTCAGAAGGCAGCCCGCCCTCTGGCCCCTTCTTCTTCGCCTCCTCCTCACGCAAATTATGGGGATCTGGGCCTGTCCTCTGAAATCGGAGTAGATAGAGATATGCTTACTTGATAACTGTCTTTCAAGTCCTTGGTAGCTAACCAAATGACACCTGCATCTATAACTGTATGGCCATCGAAAAAGCATATGAGAGGAAAACGTGAGCCACTCACCCAGTCCTCCAATGACATGACATGACATTCTCCTAGCAGCTAACTAGCTAGTCATCTAGCTAACGTTCGGCGCCATGATTTTAGCTTGGTACATGAATAGATTTGCTAGCCTATTAGCCACAATATGACTGACTTGTGATCATTGACTTGTGATCACACCTGATATAAATATTTTTTGTACTACCAGGAAATGTATTTGCTGAATTATATGAATCATACATTGATCTGCATCCATCTATTCTGCCAACAATGCCTTAGTGTACATCATGGAATGTTGAGTCAAAAATAGCCCATTTTTAAAACCTCTTATAAAGTTGTAGCATAAACTGGGAATTGGATATTTTTGATTGATGTTTTGTCTCTTTGTTTCAGGATTTAAAACGCTGTCCGTTCCACTTTAGGTCACTGGTTACTTAGTGTGCGAAATGTGAAATGATTTTGCAATGGGAAGTAATAGTTGTACATTTCAATTGGGAAATGCTCAATGGTTCTGTTTTTGTATTCTTATGATTGGGACCTACTGGCTTATTATGTCTGAGTTTATGGACTGCTTATCCTTTAACATCATGCTGTGTGTGACTGCTGTCTTTCCATTGGCCGTATGTAGTGGTGCCTGGAGAAGTGGGTATACTACAATTTTTCCCAAAAGATCCAAAACTGCCCGCCCAGCGAAGTAACGGCACCCTATGTGAAAATTCTTATGTTATTTTAAAGTATTTTCTGAGTTTTCGAATGGATTTTTCAGATTTTCACTCTCAAAATCACCCAGGCCCATCCATGTCATCCATGATATTGGTCCATCCATGCCATTGGTCCATCCATGCCATTGGCCCTGGTGCCTGGAGGAGTGAGTATACTCAAATTATGCCCAAAAATTGGCGAACCGAGTGAAGGAACAGCACCCTGTGTGAAAAATCCAGTTTTTTTGTTTTGTATGTGTTTTTCCCATAGATTATTCAGATGTTCACTGTCAAAACAACCCATACATGTCTACACCCCTGATGCAAACAGAGCATGATGACAATTGCACATCACAAATGGCCCACTAACCAACACTTCATACTAAACTTGTTCAATACCTGATTTGCATACCCATTGTCGCCTTAGTTATAATTTACTGGAAGATATCATAAGTTGATAGTCTTTCCTACCCTACCGGCTACCGATGTCATTCTTCTGTGAGCTGCTCAATGACAAAACCAGTTGAGAGATGCACACACTTGCTGCCTGCAGATGATATTCCGCTGACACAACATGGATAATATAGAGCTGGCGGGATATTCCATGCACCAGCAGAACAGAGAAGCTACGTCTGGTAAGATGAGGGGCGGGGGTGTGTGTCTTTGTCAATAACAGCTGGTGTGCAATGTCTAATATTAAAGAAGTCTCAAGGTATTGCTCGTCTGAGGTAGAGTACCTTATGGTAAGCCATAGACCACACTATCTACCAAGAGAGTTCTCATCTACAGTGGCTTGCAAAAGTATTCATCCACCTATTTTGTTGCCTTAGAACCTGGAATTAAAATAGATTTTTTTTGGGGGGGGGTTGTATAATTTGATTTACACAACATGCCTACCACCTTGAAGATGAAAAATATATTGTGAAACAAACAAGAAATAAGACAAACGAAACAGAAAACGTAAGCGTGCATAACTGTTCACCCCCCCCCCCCCCCCCCCCCCCCAATGTCAAGACTTTGTAGAGCCACCATTTGCAGCAACTACAGCTGCAAGTCTCTTGGGGTATGTTTCTATAAGCTTGGCACATCTAGCCACTGGGATTTTTGCCAATTCTTCAAGGCAAAACTTATCCAGCTCCTTCAAGTTGGATGGGTTCTGCTGGTGTATAACAATCTTTAAGTCATACCACAGATTCTCAATTGGATTGAGGTCTGGGCTTTGACTAGTACTACTAGCTTTGACACACTGAAGACCTATAGGTCCACCAAGACATTTAAATGTTTCCCCTTAAACCACTCAAGTGTTGCTTTAGCAGTATGCTCAGGGTCATTGTCCTGCTGGAAGGTGAACCTCCGTCCCAGTCTCAAATCTCTGGAAGACTGAAACAGGTTTCCCTCTAGAAATTCCCTGTATTTAGCGCCATTCATCATTCCTTCAATTCTGACCAGTTTCCCAGTCCCTGTCGATAAAAAACATTCCCACAGCATGATGCTGCCACCACCATGCTTCACTGTGGGGATGTGTTCTCGGGGTGATGTGAGATGTTGGGTTTGCGCCAGACATAGCATTTTCCTTGATGGCCTAAAAGCTCAATTTTAGTCTCATCTGACCAGAGAACCTTCTTCCATATGTTTGGGGAGTCTCCCACATGCCTTTTGGCGAACACCAAACGTGTTTGCTTATTTTGTTCTTTAAGCAATGGCTTTTTTCTGGCCACTCTTCCATAAAGCCCAGCTCTGTGGAGTGTACGGCTTAAAGTAGTCCTATGGACAGATACTCCAATCTCCGCTGTGGAGCTTTGCAGCTCATTCAGGGTTATCTTTGGTCTCTTTGTTGCCTCTCTGATTAATGCCCTCCTTGCCTGGTCCATGAGTTTTGGTAGGCGGCCTTCTCTTGGCAGGTTTGTTGTGGTGCCATATTCTTTCAATTTTTTTATTATGGATTTAATGGTGCTCCGTGGGATGTTCAAAGTTTCTGATATTTTTATATAACCAAACCCTGACCTGTACTTCTCCACGACTTTGTCCCTGACCTGTTTGGAGAGCTCTTGGTCTTCATGGTGTCGCTTGCTTGGTGGTGCCCCTTGCTTAGTGGTGTTGCAGATTCTGGGGCCTTTCAGAACAGGTGTAGTATATATACTGAGATCATGTGACAGATCATGTGACAATGAGATTGCACACATGTGAACTTTATGTAAAGAAAAATGTGACTTCTGAAGGTAATTGGTTGCACCAGATTTTATTTAGGGGCTTAATACCAAAGAGGATGAATACATATGCACACACCACTTTAAAAAAAAAGTTATTTTTTAAATTTAATTTCACCAATTTTGACAATTTTGTGTATGTCCGTTATGTGACATTCAAATAGAAATCCATTTAAATTACAGATTGTAATAGAACAAAATAGGAAACATTCCAAGGGGGATGAATACTTTTGCAAGGCACTGTATATTATTCGTAGCTCTCTATTTACTACCACAAACCGATGCTGGCACTAAGACCGCACTCAACCAACTCTATAAGGCCATAAGCAAACAATAAAATGCTCATCCAGAAGCGGTGCTCCTAGTGGCCGGGGTCTTTAATGCAGGCAAACTTAAATCCGTTTTACCTCATTTCTACCAGCATGTCACATGTGCAACCAGAGGGGGGAAAAACTCTAGACCACCTTTACTCCACACAAAGAGATGCATACAGAGCTCTCCCTCGCCCTCCATTTGGCAAATCTGACCACAATCTATCCTCAAGATTCCTGCTTCGAAGCAAAAACTAAAGCAGGAAGTACCAATGACTCCCTCAATACAGGAAGTGGTCAGATGACACAGAGGCTACACTACAGGACTTTTTTGCTTGCACAGACTGGCATGGGTGCCCAGATCCTCAAAAAAAGAGCATCCTGACCGGTTGCATCACCGCCTGGTATGGTAACTGCTCAGTATCTGACCGTAAGGCGCTACAGAGGGTAGTGCGTACAGCCCAGTACATCACCCGGGCCAATCTTCCTGTCATCCAGGACCTATATACCAGAGACTGTTTTCTCTGGTATCATATGGAAAGCTGTACCGGAGGGCCACCCCCCACCCCCCCCCCCCCCCCCCCCCCCCCCCCACCTTGCCACTCGCATACCCCCTTGTTATTGTTATTTTATTGTGTTACTTTTTAAAATTGTTTTACTTTAGTTAATTTGCTATATATTTTCTTAACCCTTCTTGAACTGCACTGTTGGTTAATAAGGGCTTGTAACTTGTTGTATTCAGTTTGATTTAATACTAGGCTATTTGTGCAGCGAGCACGAGAATATATCTCAACTGCTTTGCAATTGTGTAGGCTACTTTAATTGATACATTGTATGCCTCAACTAAATTACTTTGTGACACATCAGTAGGGATTAAAAGGGAGTATACTCAACGCCACTGAAACACAGTTTCTACCTGCGTATACCCTCTACTACACCAATGGACCGTTGTGTTTTACAAAAAGTGCTCTTTCCTTCATGAGAGACCTGGTATTACGGTTGCTGTCCTTTCAGCATCACCAACCTGTCACACACTGAAGACCTATAGGTTCACCACTGTACTAACCTGTCACCCTGAAGACCTATAGGTTCACCACTGTACTAACCTGTCACACTGAAGACCTATAGGGTCACCACTGTACTAACCTGTCACACACTGAAGACCTATAGGTTCACCACTGTACTAACCTGTCACACACTGAAGACCTATAGGTCCACCACTGTACTAACCTGTCACACACTGAAGACCTATAGGTTCACCACTGTACTAACCTGTCACACTGAAGACCTATAGGTTCACCACTGTACTAACCTGTCACACACTGAAGACCTATAGGTTCACCACTGTACTAACCTGTCACACACTGAAGACCTATAGGTTCACCACTGTACTAACCTGTCACACACTGAAGACCTATAGGTTCACCACTGTACTAACCTGTCACACTGAAGACCTATAGGTCCACCACTGTACTAACCTGTCACACACTGAAGACCTATAGGTTCACCACTGTACTAACCTGTCACACACTGAAGACCTATAAGTTCACCACTGTCACACACTGAAGACCTATAGGTCCACCACTGTACTAACCTGTCACACACTGAAGACCTATAGGTTCACCACTGTATAAGCTGACTGAATGGAAGCTGATAATTAGGAGCTTTTACTCTGCTGGTCTCGGGAAGAAATGACGAGTCCTCAACTGTCCGAGACCGAGTCAAGACCCAGTACAAATGTATCCGAAACAGAGACAAGACCAAGACACTTAATATGTGGTCTCGAGGCCGATCTCAAGTACTACAATACTGCGGGGCACAAAACCCCTTAGACGCTTAAGGGTTAAATTACCTGGTTTCTCTATAGTCTAAACCCAACTGCTGCACCTGCTGCTAGCTGCCAGGGTTTCTGCTAATGTATGCATTGACTGTGTGTGTGTAGGAGTGTGTAACACAATTGGGGCATTGTACCGCTTCTAATTACCAGTGTGACTCACTGCTGACATTCCAGCACAGAGAACTGTGGTGCCTCATAACCATGGTCACTTTCCCCCTGTGTTGTGTGTCAAATACTTTGACGTCAAATTAGAGTTGGAGGCTTTCCCAGGAAAACCAGGGAATTTGGATGAGGTTACCAGAATTGCGCAACTCTACATCAAATAGAACTTCAGATCATGACAGTCAGTGTGAGAGAATCATATCCCTGATAGTGTCATGATTTTGGTTTGTGCTCTCCTCTTTGAGATCTGACAGCAAAATCTCTGAATGTTATTCAACACCAGCACGTTCCAATATCCATTCCCCATTGTACAGTGCGGTATCTCCTAAAAAAGCTTTGGTCTCTATATGTAACAATTACCACACGTTTCAATGTCCTCCCTCTTCAGTTCCTGTTTGACTTTGAGCCTCCATGCTGCCCAACACGTTTACTGCAAGATGTGGCATATACAGGAGGGTGAGATTCATGCATTTTGTCACTAGGGGGTTGTTTTCTACAATGATTAATATGACTGTGACTGGAATTCAATTGAATCCACAGACATTAATCTCCTACCACTCACTCACGCACGCACACACACACATACACACACGCTGTTTACCTCTTCGACAGCGGAGATTTATTGAACACACACACACACAAACAGGTAAACTAACAAACAAACACACTAGGCTAGACAAGACGTGTAATGTGACTGAATGTTGAAATCGATAGCTGTGGCTACTGTCACTGTCAGCACAAAACAACACAAGATCCCAGGCTGCACCACTCCACATCTCCATCTCTTAACAAACCTTACTGAGCTGATTTTTATTTTGTGGTTGTCCGTTACTGTTGAGGCCTTACTGATTCAGAAAGGATTAGCTTGGGAAAAAAGACAGACTCAACTCATTTGGCTGCCTAAACTCCTTTATGTGGACTTCAGCATTTCATTCAAAGTGAACAGCTAAGGCCCATGAGAGGGCGCTGGTCTCTCTCTCTCTCTCTCTCTCTCTCTCTCTCTCTCTCTCTCTCTCTCTCTCTCTCTCTCTCTCTCTCTCTCTCTCTCTCTCTCTCTCTCTCTCTCTCTCTCTCTCTCTCTCTCTCTCTCTCTCTCTCTCTCTCTCTCTCTCTCTCTCTCTCTCTCTCTCTCTCTCTCTCTCTCTCTCTCTCTCTCTCAGGGTCTCTGCAGGACGGACAGATGGGTGTGTGGCGCGATGCGGGCCTAAAGCCAACTGCAGTGAAATTAATGGAGTCGTAAACTGAAGGGAACAGGTTGTGTCTCGAGATTAAGGTTGGTGTATGACCGTGTGTGTGTGCGCGCGCGCGCGCGTGTGTGTTTCTGCGCCATATGCATCAGTTGCTAAGCAATGCCACCACCGACAGCGTCTCTAAGCTCTTTATGACGTTCAGATGTGTTCATGTAACATCTGATTCATTGACGGATGCAACGTGACTAACGTATGCATGGTGTGCATTTGCTGGCATAAGCAGCCTCATTTTGCTCATGAGTGGCGCAGAAGGTATAGGGCACGGCATCTCATTGCTAGAGGTGTCACTACAGACCCTGGTTCGATCCCGGGCTGTAAGACAACCGGCCGTGATCGAGAGTTCCATAGGGCCGGCACACAATTGGCCCAGCATCGTCCAGGATATGGGAGGGTTTGGCAAGAGAATTTGTTCTTAACTGCCTAAATGAATAAAAAATATTTCTTAAAATGCCTTTGTGTATCCACCACCAAATGTGAAATTATGGCAACAATACGTCTTATTGTACAACATGATTTGAACCTCACAGTTATACCTGAACAACAGTCCTGAACTATGCCCCAATATTAGCTAGTGTAGGAGTTTGTATGATATAGTGGCTGTAAACATGAATAATTCTTAAAACACACGTTGCTCCTCTGAGCTAATGTGCTTTGTGCTCCTCTTAAGAGAAAAGCGATTACCTTGGTCTTTCTCTCTCTTGACAGGAACCAGCGCCAGCAGAGAAACAGACGCACGCACGCACAAACACTCAGTTTGGCTTTTAGTGAAGACGTGTCTCTTTCACGTAACGTCGCTTTCAGCCAACCATCACAGCTCTAAAAGCCTCAACCTGCGACTCGTTTTTCAGCCACATGATTTTCAATTTCCTCCTCACATTGGGGTTATGATGGGCTAAGACAGTTGTAGTAAGCTCATGATGCATTTGAAAGTGTAACTATTCAAGAATCAATGGTCAGGCTGTAGCATGAATTGTTATGACCAGTGAACAGCAGTACAGCAGCATCCCAGATTGTGTCTTTAAATTCCAGGCAACGTACTGTAACGATGCAGAACAAGCAACACATCAATTACCCAGAGCTCTTAGTCATGCATGACTAGTTGAACCTGGCTGTATCAGTCTAGCTTGGAGGAGGGAGCCCTTCCTGTGTTCTTATCGAGTAATGAATGAATCCTCATCAAGAGAGGGTCGGTATTAACATGACTTAGTTATCACGAGCTAATGGGACCAAGACAGTTAGAGAAAGTTATAGGCTTTGGCTGTGTCCCAAATAGCACCCTATTCCCTATATAATGCACTATTTTTGACCAGAGCCCTGATCAAAAGAAGTGCACTATAGGGAATAGGGTTTAACTGTGTGTGTGATTAAATACTCTTATGGACTTCATGTTCCATCCCTACCCCCCTCTAATGTTGTTGCATAATAGCGTTTCTATTACATAATGTGCTACAGTGGACTGCTATGCTGCATGTTCCCTCGCCTATCAACTGTGTGTGTGTGTGTGTGTGTGTGTGTGTGTGTGTGTGTGTGTGTGTGTGTGTGTGTGTGTGTGTGTGTGTGTGTGTGTGTGTGTGTGTGTGTGTGTGTGTGTGTGTGCGCACACCTCCATTCCCTCCCTCCATCCGTTCTATCAACTGTCCTCTGGAAATGCAGATTGTTAGTTAGACTTGTTGTCAGACTGCTAATCCGTTTATGGCAAAGCAGCCAATTTGGCCACTTGAGGCATTCACGACACATCAGCATAAGTATCTCATCTCACAAAAGTGTTATGAATGTAAGTTTTTATGAAGAGATAGAGTGCTGCATTGCTGTAAATTAAGTATATGTACTCAGCTAGATCATTTGATTCCTTGGAAGTTGTGGGAACGTATGCTTTTGGTTTCACATTGGTTGTAGGAATGAAGCCATATGTTTCCTGACCGGCAAAACGTAATGTTTTTAAAATGTTCTGAGAAAAGATGTGAGACATTTTGCCTGTTCTGGGAACATTTATTTTTAGGTTGCAGGGAGATTCTGAGTTAACTCTGGTTCCTTAAAAGTTTTCCAGGAGATTTTATTAACACTGAAAACAGAAATGGTAGGTTATTTGGAGGTTTTTGAATAACTTTCTTCAAACGTTCACTGAATGTTTCATTAAGACTTTTAATAACACTGCTAGCTGATTTGGGGTTAACTTGTTTTAACTACAAGCACAGATGGGACACACATTCATTTCCTTAGACATTAATCATGCAAATAAACAGATTCTTTATTGTGACACAGCATCAGTGAGGTTTGAACCTATAATCTTCCATTCTGTGTCTTTAGGATTAGTCCACTGCACCACCAGGATGGAGCTAGCATGCCACTTGTTTTCACGCATGCCAAGCTGTTAATTATTGTCAATTCAAACAGACCCCATTTAAAAGGAAACAAGCACTCATTAAGATCAGGTGTGGCCAATTAGTGGCAGCGGCCAACACACTTAACAAGATAGAGGATAGAGAGAGTTTAGTTGATGCTGAGAACGGAACGTTTTTAAATGACATTACTAATGTTTTCTTGTGGTTTTATGGTAAGATTTCTTCACGTTCTGAGAAAGGAATATATGTTTTTGAATAAATGCTTGGATGTCACGCCCTGACCTTAGTATTCTTTGTTTTCTTTATTATTTTGGTTAGGTCAGGGTGTGACATGGGTGATATGTGTGTTTTTGTCTTATCTAGGGTGTTTGTACTGTCTAGGGGTTTTTGTAGATTTATGGGGTTGTTTCCATCTAGGTGTTTATGTAGGTCTTTGGTTGCCTAGATTGGTTCTCAATTAGAGGCAGGTGTTTATCGTTGTCTCTGATTGGGAACCATATTTAGGCAGCCATCTTCTTTGGGTATTTCGTGGGTTATTGTCTGTGGTTGCCTGTGTCAGCACTCGTTATCATAGCGTCACGTTGTTTTTGTTTAAGTGTTCTTTGTGTTCATTGTCATTCAATAAAATAATGGATTCACACCATGCTGCGCTTTGGTCCCCTCTATACGACGATTGTGACATTGGAACGTTTTCTGAACGTTACTAAAGTTTTGGGGGGTTTTTATGGAATGTTTTCTTAACGTTTTTGGAACAATTTGAGAAAGTGAATTTAAATAGAACCAAGGGGAAACCTGTAAGAAAAGTTATGCTGAAAACTTAACGTTCTCTGAACTAGTTGAGAATATTCCCAATGTCAAACCAGTTGGAGAATGTTCCTAGAACATTCATTTCCATTTTGGTACTGTAAATGAAACCATGTCTGAACTTTTACAAAATGTTCTGTTAAAGTAACGAAAGAGCAAAATATGTTTTTTGTCAAGTTCCTTAATAAATGTGCTGAGAATGTTCCAAAGCCAAGCAACTATCCTGCCCCATTCCTGGAAAGTTGTATGCAAAATTAACAGGACAACCACACTCTCACCAAACTCTAAGAAACATGTGGTTCTCAGAATGTTATGTGCTAGCTGGATAGTGTATTTGGGTGGGCAGTGGGCACTATTGTTTTGTTAGTCATGACCAAGGAGATCCCATTAAATTACTAGAGGTGCCAGGTCATCAACCCTCAAAGTTCCTAATGGGATGATAATGGCAACCATTTTGGTAAATGAGGAATCCAAACCAGTCTAATTAGAATTAACTAGTGTGTGTGTGTGTGCATTTTGGAGATACTGCAGTAACACAGCTTGCTCTGCGCTGTCTCTTCATAGCATTCCTTAGTGAATAGATAGCCTGTTGTCTTGGCATTTCACCCTGTTTACCATCAGGTGCCACAGCGCCGGCCCTGGAGCGACGCAGAGAACAACACAACACTACGGGACACACACAGTGAACAAGACTTCACACACACGCACGCATGCGGCTGAAACACAGGACAAGCTTGTGCCTGGACCATCTGTCTCTCTCTCTCTCACACATACACACACACACACATACTACCACACACAAATACACTAAGTTCATAATCACAACTCACAGCCTATTCTGCCATGCCGGTCAGCAACAGCAAGTTAACACAGTAAATGTATTTCAGAGCTCTTTAATATGCTCATGGTGTGTTGCATTCTTTACAGTCGCACAGCATCACACAGCTGAGGCAGCTACAGGTTGACTTACAGTTGAAGTTGGGACGTTTACATACACCTTAGCCAAGTACATTTAAACTCAGTTTTTCACAATTCTTGACATTTAATCCTAGTAAACATTCCTTGTCTTAGGTCAGTTAGGATCACCACTTTATTTTGAGAATGTGAAATGTCAGAATAACAGTAGAGGGAAGGATTTATTTCAGCATTTATTTATTTCATTACATTCCCAGTGGGTCAGAAGTTCACATACACTCAATTAGAATTTGGTAGCATGGCTTTAAATTGTTTAACTTGGGTCAGACATTTTGGGTAGCCTTCCACAAGCTTCCCACAATAAGTTGGGTGAATTTTGGCCCATTCCTCCTGACAGAGCTGGTGTAACTGAATCAGGTTTGTAGGCCTCCTTGCTCACACATGCTTTTTCAGTTCTGCCCACAAATTTTCTATAGGATCGAGGTCAGGGCTTTGTGATGGCCACTCCAACACCTTGACTTTGTTGTCCTTAAGCCATTTTGCCACAACTTTGGAAGTATGCTTGGGGTCATTGTCCATTTGGAAGACCCATTTGCGACTTATTTCCTGACTGATGTCTTGAGCTGTTGCTTCAATATTTCCACACAATTTTGCTTCCTCATGTTGCCATCTATTTTGTGAAGTGCACCAGTCCCTCCTGCACCAAAGCACCACCACAACATGATGCTGCCACCCCCGTGCATCACGGTTGGGATGGTGTTCTTCAGCTTGCAAGCCTCCCCCTTTTTCCTCCAAACATAACGATGGTCATTATGGCCAAACAGTTCTATTTTTGTTTCATCAGACCTGAGGACATTTCTCCAAAAAGTACAATCTTTGTCCCCATGTGCAGTTGCAAACCGTAGTCTGGCTTTTTATGGCAGTTTTGGAACAGTGGCTTCTTTCTCGCTGAGCAGCCTTTCAGGTTATGTCGATATAGGACTTGTTGTACTGTGGATATAGATACTTTTCTACCTGTTTCCTCCAGCATCTTCACAAGGTCCTATGTTGTTTTTCTGGGATTGGCACTTTTCGCAGCAAAGTACATTCATCTCTAGGAGACAGAAGACGTCTTCTTCCTGAGCAGTATGACGGCTGTGTGGTACCATGGTGTTTATACTTGCGTACTATTGTTTGTACAGACGAAGGTGGTACCTTCAGGCGTTTGGAAATTGCTCCCAAGGATGAACCAGACTTGTGGAGGTCTACAAAAAAAATTCTGAGGTCTTGGCTGATTTCTTTTGATTTCCCCATGATGTCAAGCAAAGAAGCACTGAGTTTGAATGTAGACCTTGAAATACATCCACAGTTCACCACCAATTGACTCAAATGGTGTCAATTAGCCTTTCAGAAGCTTCTAAAGCAATGACATCATTTTCTGGAATTTTCCAAGCTGTTTAAAGGCACAGTCAACCTAGTGTATGTAAACTTCTGACCCACTTGAATTGTGATACAGTGAGTTATAAGTGAAATAATCTGTCTGTAAACAATTGTTGGAAAAATGACTTGTGTCATGCACAAAGTAAATGTCCTAACTGACTTGCCAAAACTATAGTTTGTTAACAAGAAATTTGTAGTGTTTGAAAAACGAGTTTTAATGACCCTAAGTGTATCTAAACTTCTGACTTCAACTGCACATCTGAAGCTTTTCCTGGATAATTGGCATAACCCAACGGCCCAGTCAAACGTGGAACAGTGACTGTTTATTGCCTATTTCTGGAGCTCTGAGCTCTGTGCTGCTGCTGTCATAACTGGTGTCTAATTCAATATTTTGTTTGACAACACTTTGAAGTGCGGTGGTGGCAACTAGAGCCTTACTTCTTGGCAACGGTAGCTAGCTGTTATCATGCCGTGAAAGGACATAAGCCAATGAAGAGGGACTGCTTCCCTGAATGTGCTGTTTGGTTGCAAATCAAACGTTTAGTCTTGGTTGTTGCTCTCTGTGAGTGATTGTGGGATGTTATACAACCGCTGACCTTTTGGAGAATGGTTTGAGGCGAGGCGTCGTTGTTAGCAGAGGCCATATACAGTGTTGAATACAGGAGCCACACACGCACACACAAGCACACCAGCCTAAACTCCAGTGGATTATGTGTTGCCCAGACATATTTTACACCCACTCCGATTCATCGTCAGACTCTGGGGTGATGACGAAGGCTCTGAAATGTAAGATTAAAAAACAAAATGTTTCTCCCACGCACTTGACAAGATAAACTGAATATTTGATTATTTTCTTTGTAGGAGGGCTTTTGATAATACAACAGGGTGCTAAACAAAAGTACATGACTGACAGATGAAAACAAAGTGTTCCGTTCCTGATTCTCTGTTTAGTGGAGGGGTACACACACACACACACACACGCGCGCGCGTGCACACACACACATATACACACACACACACACACACACACACACACACACACACACACACACACACACACACACACACACACACACACATAAGAGCTGCAGACCGAACTGAACAGGAGAAGTATGCACTGAATTATTCAACCCAGCTGATAAAAATAGGTGTTCAAATGAGGCCCTATTAAATATGCAGGGGTTAGTGCAGCGGGGTTCACATTTAGGATTTTGCCCTACAGAGCTATTTCAAATGAACAAAGCTTGATGATTAGTTGATTATTTTAATCAGCTGTGTAGTGCTAGGGCAAAAACAAAAAAAACGGGCACCTCTTGTAAACCCTGGGTTAGTGAGTCTCCATGTTGAGGAGAAGGAGAAGATGGTGGTGGTGCTGCAGCTCGTGACAACTAGTTATCTCTGACATTAGCCTCTCAGGCTGTGCCTCTGATGAGGCATCCCTTTGACAAACACAATTTACAGCATAAATAATGTCTCATAGTGATACTGTTGGTATCATTACCTTTGGTTATTTTACATGTTGTTGAGCACATCATATTCTGAGAAGGATATGTTTCTTAGAGCTTGGTGAGAGTGTGGCAAATTAAGGAAATTAAGGAAATTAACCAACAAATACAAAAAGTGCTGTTAATTACTTTAACAGAATGTTTCCTAAAAGTTAAAGCAAGTTACATTAAACTGAATTGTCGTAATATTCTAGGAATGTTCTCCAGCTGTTTTGACATTGGAAAGGTTCTCAAATAGTTTTGAGAACGTTAACATTCTTCTGTGGGAATTACAGTACTTCAGCATAACATTTCCTACAGGTTTCCTCATGGTTCTATTTCAAGTTATGTTCTCAAATAGTTCAGAGAATGTTAAGAAACAATGTTCTTCTGTGGGAAGTTCAGTACTTCAGCATAACGTTAAGAACACTTTACATGAAAAACACAAGAAAACTTCAGTAATGTTCAAAGAACGGTCTAAGAATGTTATTTAGAAACATACATTCCATTCTCAGAACTTTAACAAAACTTTCCGTAAAAACCACAAGAACTAAGAATGTTACTTAAAAACACATGCATTTCGTTCTCAGCTTCAACAAAACTCTCTATCCTCTATCTTGTTAAGTGTGTTCAGGTGTGTTGGCCGTGCCCACTAATTTGCCACACCTGATCTTAATGAGAGTTTGTTTCCTTTGAAATAGGGATATCCTTGTGGCACAGTGGAATAATTCCATGGATGACAGAAGGTCATAGGTTTGAATCTCATTGATGCCATGCCACAATACAAAATACATGTTTGAATGATTAATGCCTAAGCAAATTAATTTCCATCTGTGCCTGGATTCCAGCAAAGCCACTTCACAATACATTAATTGCATAATAACAGTGACAAACGGTGCCCACAAACTGTTAGGGCCTACTGTACATAAAGCTGTCCCAACAGCAGAGTCCCAACACCTTACCACTGCTACACCTGGCTATCAGTGGAGCCTTGTCTGACAGAGAAACAGTTCATTCAGCCTCATTTAATGCTGACTTGCTTAAACAAATGTGGTTTCTAATGACAATTGAGATATATAAACTATGGCATAAGGGGACGACAAGCGGATAAGAGACAATCTGTCATTTTGATTAAGACATCAATGAGCGAGCTAGGACGGACGTAGTCAATATAACCATTTGTTTAGCACTTTTGAAATGTACAGTGGCAGAATTCAGAACAATGGCCGTTCTTACACTGTTCTCCCTGTACACCAAGTCAGAACTGTAGGAAAAATAAAGGGGGCATATAAGCAGACAATGAAAGCTCTTACAATATTCAATGATTACATTTCTCTAAAACAGGTTAAACTGTAGGCTACATGTGCACCACCAAGTCAGAACAGTAGGCGACATTAAGAGGGGTAAATAGACCAAATTATTAGGGTGATGCACATGCGCTACTAACATCTTACTACACAACATACACTTAGTATTACTTTCTTAGCTACAGTGTACATATCTCCCTGGCATAGTACATAATTTATGCAGCAGCATACAATACATTTTTGGACTCACCTTGTTGTGCCGGGCACACTTGAACAGGAAGGTGGTGCAGCAGTCCTTCGTGGGCAAATGTTGTCATCGAAGTCTGGCATTCTGTGGATTTCTGGTGCTTTCAAAACAACTGGGAACTCGGAAAAAACAAGGTTGAATCATGACGTCATTGAGCCAGTAGATTGTCGACTCGATTCATGATAATGGCTGCTAGCTAAGATTTTGAAAGTATGATGTTGACATGATCAGTCCAATCAAAGCTACTGTACATATAACGTGATTTGACATAATTGTATCTGTGGCCACCTTCCCTTAATGATGGGTCGCTACTGAATGAGAGACAGATGTGATAGAGGTCTGTCTGTCTGTCAAGTGAAGAGGTCATCATGTCCAGAGAACGGCTGCCCTTAGGACACGCAGACAGACAGACAGACAGACAGACAGACCTTCTGGTTAATAGTTAATATGTCTTGATGTGCCTCTTCTGTTCCCACAGGTGGTTACTGTTAAACAGCCCGTCAGAGCCAGGGAGAGACTGGGAGAGGGCAAGGAGCTATATGTGCCACAACCCAATGGGAAAAGACTGCCCCCAGTGGAATGCTGAGAAAGAGTGGGGGTGAGAGAGAGAAAGCGGTGAGGGGAGGGGTTGGAAAGGAAAGGCAGAGGTGGAGAGAGATGAGAGAGGGAAATTGAGAAAGCGAGAGGTGGGAAGGAGAGCGGGGAGGGGGTGACAGAGGGCTACTGAGAGGGTGGGAGAAGAAAGGGGGAAAGGAAAGCGGGCGATGGGTAGGAGGAAGAAAAGAAGGGAGAGAAAGATGAAGGTCATATGGAGAGTGTTATAACAAGAGAGCAAGAGAAAAAGAGAATAAGCAAGCATGAGAGAGAGAGAGAGAGAGAGAGAGAGAGAGAGAGAGAGAGAGAGAGAGAGAGAGAGAGAATAAGAGAGAGGGGGGGCTGGCAGGTCTGGATGGGAAATTGCATTGGTAAGGATTTATTGCTTCAAGTGTAATTGGGTTCAACCAGCGCTCAGAGAAAATCCATTGAAGTCTTCCCCAGTCTCCCTGTAACGTATTCTTGGGAACAGACTGTTCATTCTGTGGCTTCCGGGTACCTACAGTGAGGGGAAAATACAATGGAAATAGCCCTATTCTCATTATTATTCTGTATTTATTCAGGGAAAACCAATTGAGACCATGGTCTCATTCCCAAGGGTGCCCTGATCACAACCATAAAACAACCAATACAATGTAAAAACAAACAGCAATTAATACAAAACACAAAATGTATGAAAAACAGGTCGTCCTCAGCTACGTGGTCCTCAATTAACACCATAAACTGCCTGAGCGGCACCAGAGCATCTAATTGCAATGAGTTCTGCAAATTGTTCCAGCGCTGAGGCGCATTAAAACTAAAAGTGGGTTAACCTAATTCGGTGGATGCCCGTGGAACCTCGAGAGTCAACCAGCCCTGTCAACGGCTTTTGTAACTCCGGCTCTTGATACTTCACCAACATAGTTAGTTAAGTCAGAGACTTGTAAACAAAAAGGGAATAGTGAAGTGATCTACGGGACTTCAATGGAGGACCAACCAACCTTTCGATACAGGATGCGGTGCTGAGTATTAAAACTGTCGCCTGTCATAAAGCGAAGGTCACTGTGGTAGATGGCATCCAGAGGTTTAAGAGCAGTGGCTGCTGCATTCTGGTTCGACCACAGGAATGAACAAGCCAAGCTAATAATGGGACATCCTTACAATACTGCTGCAACCACCATGTACATTTGTACTCATTAAAAACCTACAGACTCTTCAGAATTAGGTTACAGTAACGGACTGTACAGTATATCCAGGCTGTATCATATCCGGCTGTGATTGGGAGTCCCATCGGGCGGCACACAATTGGCGCAGCGTCGCCCGTGTTTGGCCCGGGGTAGGCCGTCATTGTAAATGAGAATTTGTTCTTAACTGACTTGCCTAGGTAAATAAAGGTTAAATAAAATAAAAAAGCTCTGTCAGGTTTATTTCTTATTCTTTTTTTACCCCTTTATCATGGTATCCAGTTGGTAGTCACTGTCTTGTCGCATCGCTGCAACTCCCGTACGGACTCGGGGAGAGGTGAAGGTCAAGAGCCGTGCATCCTCCGAAACACAACCCAGCCAAGCAGCACTGCTTCGTGACCCAATGTCCAGTTAAACTGCACCAATGTGTCAGAGGAAACACCATACACCTGGCGACTGTGTCACCGTGCACTGCTCCAGGCTGCCACAGGAGTCGCTAGTGCACGATGGGGCAAGAACATCCCTGCACCGCCCCTGAGTCTCCCCGTCGCTGCCGACTGCAACAGAGCCTAGACTCGAACCAGGATCTCATCTGCGATGCAGTGCCTTAGACCACTGCGCCACTCGGGAGTACTGTACAGTATATCAACGCCAATTTTTAGCAGGTGTAACTACTGTATACCAAGTTATGTATATCAGTGATTTGCCATTTAAAGTATTTCAATGCATCAACAACTTCTGAATGGTATTCTGTTCATCAGCAATTTTTCTCTCCTCTCAAAGTCATGTCTCAAGGCTACTACGTGCCGTACTATTCTATCAATGTCATTTCACAACCCTGAGACACGGAAAAGAGCCTTCTAAAACAATATGATTTTAGGGGAACGTTCGATCTCATTGTATCAGAAAACAGATGGCATCTCAACTCTTGGTTTAAGAAAAATAATCTATAATACGATATTCCATTTCTGTATGAATCATAGATCTACACACATGCTCTGCCTCTAAAATAAAACCATGACATAGTCCAGCCAGAGAGGATTTCCTGGCGCAGCACCGTGCATGCATGTATACTCCCAGTTCCCCCCCAGCCCTCACCCCGCCCGCCACTGAAGTGTGATTCCCCTCTCCTCTCTCGACGTGCACGAGCATTCACAAACCCACACTGCAGAACAGGCCCACTGCTCCAGAATACCAATCGGAAAGAAAGAGAGGGAGAGCGAGGGAGACAGAAAGAGAGGCTGAGAGAGGGGAAGAGAGAGGAAGCGGTAGGGAGAGGTTGTAAGGGCCCATCCCTCTCCCCGCCACTGCAGACAGTCAGCCAGTCAACCTATTACAGAAAAAAAACACTGCAGTTCAGAAAAAGGGATTCTCCTTCTCTCCCTTTGGTTAAAGGATGGAGGGAGAGAAGGCGGTGTGGAGGGAGGAACGGATAGAGGGTAGGCGGGGTGCAATAGACACAATGCTGTCTGTTCAAATTGTGGAGCTGGGGCTGCATGGGACTGCCTGCCACACCCACTCTAGTCAAGTGCAGATCTTTCTGCGTGTCTTGATAAGGTTATCGACTGCTTCCATATATGGGATGGGGACATTGATTGGGAATGGGGAGAGGCAGGCTGGGATGGGGACATCGATTGGGAATGGGGAGAGGCAGGCTGGGATGGGGACATTGATTGGGAATGGGAAGAGGCAGGCTGGGATGGGGACATTGATTGGGAATGGGGAGAGGCAGGATGGGATGGGAACATTGATTGGGAATGGGGAGAGGCAGGCTGGGATGGGGACATCGATTGGGAATGGGGAGAGGCAGGCTGGGATGGGAACATTGATTGGGAATGGGGAGAGGCAGGCTGGGATGGGGACATTGATTGGGAATGGGGAGAGGCAGGCTGGGATGGGGACATTGATTGGGAATGGGGAGAGGCAGGCTGGGATGGGGACATTGATTGGGAATGGGGAGAGGCAGGCTGAGATGGGGACATCGATTGGAAATGGGGAGAGGCAGGCTGGGATGGGGACATCGATTGGGAATGGGGAGAGGCAGGCTGGGATGGGAACATTGATTGGGAATGGGGAGAGGCAGGCTGGGATGGGGACATCGATTGGGAATGGGGAGAGGCAGGCTGGGATGGGGACATCGATTGGGAATGGGGAGAGGCAGGCTGGGATGGGGACATTGATTGGGAATGGGGAGAGGCAGGCTGGGATGGGGACATCGGCACGATCTGCTGTTCCGCACCATTTCCATAAAGATAGACGGGTCAGGTGTGGCCGCATCCAAACAGACAAGCCTTGTTCGCTGTCCCGAGCCAATCGCACGGAGCACGGCTGTCCGTAAGATGATCCAGGACACATCTGGGGATATCCTCTCTTTAATATGTTATGCCGATGGTGGGGGTGGAAATCAGGGGAAATCAAAGTGCTTCGTTTCCAGTCCGTTTACCCTGCTGGCACTTAGAGACATACAGTAAATATTTGATGAAGATTGATTGTGTTGAAATGGCAGTATTTGATTGAAATTGCCTTCACATGCTCAAATCATGCTCATTTTAGGAAATAAGGGTGGTCGTCATATTTTAGCCCGAGTGAATTATTGTTACAGTGGAGACACTGTATGCAGGCTGGTATAATAGCATTTTTATCAGAGATGGAGGAGGAAAGCCTAGGGACTAGTCTGCTTAGCTATCATTCCACTCCTTGGCATTCATTGTTATGCTCAACAGACTGGCCTCTCTGCAGTCTTTTACAACCCACTGTGCACACACTGGTTGAATCAATGTTGCTTCCACGTAATTACATTGAACCCACATGGAATAGACGTCTGTGCCCAGTGGGAAGGAGTGGAATGTTAGCTAAACAGACTGGAACCCAGGCTAGGATGAGGGTGGCTTTGGGAAAGATATAAATGCATGCACATTATGTTTAAGAAATGCCAAACCTTTTCGGAGCCAACCAAGCGTTAAGGGATTGGTGATTCTTTGCATCTATATCAATGTACTGGCCAAAACCGCACTCATCTCTAATGCTTGAGCATAATACAACCATCTCTTAATACATTGTTCAGTCTTAATGCTCAATCGTACAATAACACCACCAATCACCCACCTAACAAAGGGGCTACCCACTAGGCACAAACTGGTTGAATCTACATTGTTTCGACGTAATTTGTTAACATATTGTGACGTGGAATCTACTTGGAAAATACACTGGATTTGAAGCAATTTGTTATTTTGAGGGTAAAATTTCAACCACAGGATTATGTCATCATGGTGACCAAATTTCAACATAGACAAACATCTGTTACAACAACGTCAGATCTTCAATGTTATATCCACTGTCAGAATAAACCATAGGCTTGGCTGCCCCTCCTCCTGGAGAAATTATCTATATATCTACAGCTAACCGTTTATCTCCCATATAGGGTTTTAACCAAGCCCAGCTTAACTACTGTATGACATCTGTCACTGACTATTACCAATGTGCTAATATAAGAATATTGTTGAGAGATCTCCACTTAAAAACGAAATACATTCCCTGTTGCAGTCAATGTCATTCCAACGTGTACGTTTAACAGAGGAAATGAAATGTGACCGTACCTTATCACTCAAATACAGTTGAAGTCGGAAGTTTACATACACTTAGGTTGGAGTCATTAAAACTACTTTTTCAACCCCTCTACACACTTCTTGTTAACAAACTATAGTTTTGGCAAGTCAATTAGTTACTTTGTACATGACACAAGTCATTTTTCCAACAATGGTTTACAGACACATTATTTCACTCATAATTCACTGTATCACAATTCAAGTGAGTCAGAAGTTTACATTTACACTAAGTTGATTGTGCCTTTAAACAGCTTGGAAAATTCCAAGCTTCCAAGCTAATTGACAACATTTGAGTCAATTGGAGGTGTACCTGTGGATGTATTTCAAGGCCTACCTTCAAACTCAGTGCCTCTCTGCTTGACATCATGGGAAAATCAAAAGAAATCAGCCAAGACCTCAGAAAAAAAATTGTAGACCTCCACAAGTCTGGTTCATCCTTGGGAGCAATTTCCAAATGCCTGAAGGTACCACGTTCATCTGTACAAACAATAGTACGCAAGTATAAACACCATGGGACCATGCAGCCGTCATACCGCTCAGGAAGAAGACGCGTTCTGTCTCCTAGAGATGAACGTACTGTGGTGCGAAAAGTGAAAATCAATCTCAGAACAACAGCAAAGGACCTTGTGAAGATGCTGGAGGAAACAGGTACAAAAGTATCTATATCCACAGTAAAACGAGTCCTATTTCGACATAACCTGAAAGGCCGCTCAGCAAGAAAGAAGCCACCGCTCCAAAACTGCCATAAAAAAGCCAGACTACGGTTTACAACTGCACATGGGGACAAAGATCATACTTTTTGGAGAAATGTCCTCTGGTCTGATGAAACAAAAATAGAACTGTTTGGCCATAATGACCATCGTTATGTTTGGAGGAAAAAGGGGGAGTCTTGCAAGCTGAAGAACACAATCGCAACCGTGAAGCACAGGGGTGGCAGCATTATGTTGCTGCAGGAGGGACTGGTGCACTTCACAAA
The DNA here is from genome assembly GCF_013265735.2 of Oncorhynchus mykiss. Lineage (NCBI taxonomy): Eukaryota > Metazoa > Chordata > Actinopteri > Salmoniformes > Salmonidae > Oncorhynchus > Oncorhynchus mykiss. Next base: position 33,638,568 of record NC_048572.1, read on the forward strand.
ATAGATGGCAACATGAGGAGGCAAAATTGTGTGGAAATATTGAAGCAACATCTCAAGACATCAGTCAGGAAATAAGTCGCAAATGGGTCTTCCAAATGGACAATGACCCCAAGCATACTTCCAAAGTTGTGGCAAAATGGCTTAAGGACAACAAAGTCAAGGTGTTGGAGTGGCCATCACAAAGCCCTGACCTCAAGCCTATAGAAAATTTGTGGGCAGAACTGAAAAAGCATGTGTGAGCGAGGAGGCCTTCAAACCTGATTCAGTTACACCAGCTCTGTCAAGAGGAATGGGTCCAAATTCACCCAACTTATTTTGGGAAGCTTGTGGAAGGCTACCCAAAATGTTTGACCCAAGTCTAAACATTGTTTAAAGGCAATGCTACCAAATACAAATTAAGTGTATGTAAACTTCTGACCCACTGGGAATGTGATGAAATAAATAAAAGCTGAAATAAATCATTCTCTCTACTGTTATTCTGACATTTCACATTCTTAAAATAAATTGGTGATCCTAACTGACCTAACTGACACTAAATCGGTGGCACAGGTGTAACTGTCCAAGCAGAAGATTTACTGTATCTCCTTCAATATAACTTTTGAAATACAAAAAAAAGCCTATTATCTTGTTGACAAGTTAACAATTGATATGTTCAATTCACGTTTCCAACTCAACCAAAAACAAAAGTTAAAGAATGGGATTAAGCTTGTTGTTCAGATGGAACTATGCAAGCAGTAGATACATCTCCTTTAAACATTGATATTTGGTTGTGTTGTCAACCAAACACAAATCAATATTTAATACACTAAATAGCCTAAAGTTAAGGTAATCTTACAAACTAATGTAACATTCAACCTTCATTAATTATTTACACATCCATGGCCACATTGAGGTTACTGTAACTATAAATGTGTTCTTATGTAATCATTTAAAGCATGTATGTTCAAGATAGCATGCATAGGTCGTCACAGGTCTGTGAAGATATTCACAATTGCTGCAATATTCTTTACAGAATCTCAAACGGCCTTCTAATGCAATCTCAACCGCAATCCAGGTCATTTGGTTCTGCTATTAGATGAAGCACAAGGATCTGTTGTATAAATAAACAACATGTCTGACATTGTATTTCCATTTGAACTTTGCTGTGCCTTTTAAATGGTTGAAAGCTGTAAGGTGTACACTAATAATCGGGAAGCAAGAACAGGGAGTGAATTTAATAAGTAAACGAACATGGAACAAATCAAGAAACACGAGTAGCGTACAGACATGAAACATAGAAACAGAAACAGAGTGAATAACTCCTGGGGAAAAGAACCAAAGGGAGTGACAGATAAAGGGAAGGTAATCAGGAAGGTGATGGGAGTCCAGGTGAGTCTCATGAAGCGCAGGTGCGTGTAACGAGGGTGGCAGGTGTGCGTACTAATTAATAAACTGGCGACAACGAGAGCCAGAGAGGGGGGGTGGGAGTAGATGTGACAGTAACCCCTCCCTGACGCATGGCTCCATCCACAGGACGCCGACCAGAGGGACGTTCCCGTGGACCAGGAGCGGGCTGGTCGCTTCTGCCGAGGCGCGGGAACATGTAGAGCCAGCTGAGGCGCCGGAACCTGACGAGCTAGCTGAGACATCCCCAGTAGCTCCAGCAATGGAAGCCTGACGAACCAACCGAGGCTTGAACAAAGAACTTTCTTCTTCAGTCTATTCTTGTTCTGAAAAATGAAGGCTATTCCATGTGAGCAATTGCCAAGAAACTGAAGATCCCATACAACGCTTTGTACTACTCCCTTCACAAAGCAACGCACACTGTCTCTAACCAGAATAGAAAGAGGAGTGGGAGGCCCCGGTGCACAACTGAGCAAGAGGACAAATACATTAGAGTGTCATTCGAGTGTCTATTTACAGGCCATAAATAGCAAATAGAAGTTCAAAACTTGTAATGTTCACAAGAACTTAAGTTGATAAAAAGATCTGACACAACATTAGGTAATATGTGTATTATTATTGATTCATAATCAGCTATAATAGGGTGGTCGTTTTGGACCGGGAACACAGAATTGATTGACGCACACAACAGGAGGGTTAAGGGCTTGTAAGTAAGAATTTTCCGTGGTGTGCCCAGTAGGTATCTTACCCAGTGCCTTCTGCACTTCACCATTTAGCATCCATTTGCATTCCTACTTGTTTTCTAAATGATGCACTACTGTCTGAGCCAGTCAGACAATGACAAACAGGCATAAACAAATATTCACTCTCCGGGCATGATTGAGAGAAGCACCTTAGGACTCCACATCTTCCCCCAGAGTCAGTCAGTCAGTCAGTCAGTCTCACTCACACACACACACACACACACACACACACCGATCCAACCTAACAAAGACCATCACGGAGGGACTGGCTCTGTCTTGTCGAACAGTGAGCGAAGGAGAAAGTAAATATGGCAATTATGGGGCTTTATGTAACAGTTAACTGCATCGTGACGTAAACGGCCTAACAATGCCTAACGATACACTGGATCTACATGAGGGGAAAAAGCTGTTTGCTTTAATCAAAACAACGATCGGGGCCCCAGTGGTCTCCTTGCTCCTTCTTCATCTTAAGGATTATGCAACACAGAGCACAGGGTGGGAATTGGATATGTTTCATTCATCAGCGGATCCACAGGTTACATAATAATGCACAGTAGTCATCTGGGAAGATGACTTAAAACGTTCATGTATATTTCAGTGAAAAGAGCCATGTATTATTCAGTAAACAGGAGAGTGTGCATGTGTTTTCCGGTGTCATCTGCCACGCTATGTTTCATGCTGTTATGGAGATAGTTTTGCGTTTCATAGTTTCGAATAGATGAGCAGAAGTACTGTGACCTCGCAAGCTAAGAAATAATATTATATATTATCTGTGCTGAAAGTCAGGATGACTGTGTTTCAAAACAGAAAGAGTTGTTTTTGTCAAACTAATATTCAACAATGCCATTTGTTCATGCTTCCTACTCAAACAAACACCTAATCCTCAATACAAACATGTTTCTCTCCACTCTACAGAATACTGATGTAACTGTGATTTAGCCCTGATAACTGAAAGGGACAAGTGCTGTGAAGAGCTTGGGAGGGGAGGAAGCATATACCTTAACCCTTAATAGGCTGGAACCAAAGATAACAAGTAAAACGAAGTCCATACTCTCCCTCTCCCTTTATCTCCTTCTCTCTCTCTCGCTCTTCCTCTGGCTCTCCTCTCTCTCTGTCTCTCTGCCTCTTGCTCTACCGCTCAGGCTTGAATGACACGGTACATCCAAGCGAAGGCATTAGATGGAGCGATAGCACCCTTTTGGTCATTTCCGACTTACTTCACACAGTGCCTTCAGACCCCTTGACTTGTTACGCATTTTGTTACTTCACAGCAAGCCTTATTCTACAATGTATTAAATACACTTTTTTCCCTCATCAATCTACACACAATACCCCATGATGTCAAAGCAAAAACATTATTATTATTTTTTTTTACATTTTTGCTCATTTATAAAAAATAAAAACCTGAAATAGCACATTTACATAAGTATTCAGACCATTTACTCAGTACTTTGTTGAAGCACCATTGGCAGCGATTACAGCATCGAGTATTCTTGGGTATGACGACACAAGCTTGGCACACCTGTATTTGGGCAGTTTCTCCCATTCTTCTCTGCAGATCCTCTCGAGCTCTGTCAGGTTTTTAAAAATATTTTTTATTTAACCTTTATTTAACTAGGCAAGTCAGAACAAATTCTTATTTACGGTGACCGCCTACCAGGTTGGATGGGGAGCGTTGCTGCACAGCTATTTTAAGGTGTCTCCAGAGATGTTCGATCCGGTTCAAGTCCGGGTTCTGGCTGGGCCACTCAAGGACATTCAGAGACTTGTCCCGAAGCCACTCCTGCGTTGTCTTGGGTATGTGCTTAGGGCTGTTGTCCTGTTGGAAGGGGAACCTTCACACCAGTCTGAGGTCCTGAGCGCTGTGGAGTAGGTGTTCATGAAGGATCTCTCTGTACTTTGTTCCGTTCATCCTTTCCTCAATTCTGACTAGTGTCCCAGACCCTGCCAGTGAAAAACATACCCACAGTATGATACTGCCACCACCATGCTTCACGGTAGGGATGGTGCCAGGTTTCCTCCAGACGTGACACTTGGCATTCAGGCCAAAGAGTTCAATCTTGGTTTCTTCAGACCAGAGAATCTTGTTTCTCATGGTCTGAGTCTTTTGGTGCCTTTTGGCAAACTCATAGCGGGCTGTCATGTGCCTTTTATTGAGGGGTGGCTTTCATCTGGCCACTCTATTATAAAGCCCTGATTGGTCACCTCCCTGACCAAGGCCTTTCTCCCCCGATTGCTCAGTTTGGCCGGGCGGCCTGCTCTAGGATAAGTCTTGGTGGTTCCAAACTTATTCCATTTAAGAATGTTGGAGGCCACTGTGTTCTTGGGGACCTTCAATGCTGCAGAAACATTTTCTTATACTTCCTCAGATCTGTACCTCGACACGATCCTGTCTCAGAGCTCTACGGACAATTCCTTTGACCTCATGGCTTGGTTTTTGCTCTGACATGCGCCGTCATCTGTGGGACCTTGTATAGACAGGTGTGTGCCTTTCCAAATCATGTCCAATCAATTGAATTGACCACAGGTGGACTCCAATCAAGTTGTAGAAACATCTCAAGGATGATCAATGGAAACAGGATGCACCTGAGCTCAATTTCAAGTCTCATAGCAAAGGGTCTGATTACTTATGTAAATAAGGGATTTCAGTTTTTTTTATACATTTGAAAACATTTCTAAAAACCTTTTTCCACTTGGACATTATCGGGTACTGTGTGTAGATTGCTGAGGATTTGTATTCATTTAATCCATTTTTGAATAAGGCTGCAACCTAACAAAATGTGGAAAAAGTCATTGGTCTGAATATTTTCCGAAGGCACTGTACGCTGCACTTCCACCTAAGATTTACCCTACATCGTGTGTCGCCAGTGTTTAACGTTAATATATTCTCTCATTTAACTGTGTTTCCATCAGGAGGGTGACACTAAAGACTTGGGGCGAGCAGAATCAACGACCTCTGCATCATTCAAGACAGAAGGTGTTGAAGTTCACAATTAGCCGTTGTTATGTAAATGCAGCTGAAAAGTAGCAGTGGCCTAAAGTCAGAGCAGGTCCACCAAAAACAGAAAAGCCTGAGCCTTTTGGGTAAAACACTGAGGTAGATCTCAGATAGAAACTCGACAGTAAGGATTTTCTGGACACACCAGGGAAATGAATAGGCTTACAAACACATTGAGATGCGTTTCATCCCCTACAGTTCCGGTAGCTGTATGTTTCACACATCCCTCCACTCCAATCTGTCTCTGCTATCTCTACCTCTCTCTCTCTCTCTCTCTCTCTATTTCTCTCTACCTCTCTCTGTAGTTTATGACAAGAGAGAGAACTAGAAATAGAAACAGTAACTGTACAGCACAGTAATCACCAGTCTACACAGGGTGGAACAGCCCCCAGGCAATCAACATACAAGTACACAACAACTTGTAACTAAGAACTTCAGTTTATCTCTGTCTTTTTGTTTTGTTCTGTAGTTTATCCTGGAATTGAATTTTACAGGAGCCATTTAGGCTTGTGTGAGAAACGCATCGGTGGCAGTTACAGTAGCAAGAGGCTATGTTTGATCACGATCACCTTATCAAACCATTGTAGCCTGCTAGCTGACTACTGTGTGCTGCTGAAGAAAGCAGGACAGATCACACTGGCTGGAGCAGTGCCGCAGAGTAGCTGATCGTGCCAGGTTTTTGTACCGACAAGTGGGGGTCCTTGTCAGTGTCCCAAATTACACTATTCCCTGGACAAAAGTAGTGCGCTACACAGGGAATATTAGGTTGCCATTTGGGATGCAGCCCTTCTCTCTGTAAGTGCTGAGGTTACTAAGGGACACTGAAGGGAGATGCTAGCAGTATGGGCTGGCACTTGACACTCATTTTCTCCCTCCACGCTCAAATGCCTCGCCTGATTGCATAAGAACATGGCGTCAGCGGCCACTCCGTCACTGTCACCGGTGGGAAGCAACACAACAACAACAAGGCTACAAGACAGCATTGGACAAGAGTCTACGCTGCACACCTATGAAAAGCTTGGTTTCAATCACATCAATCAATCCAATTTTGATTTGAAGAGTTATTTTTTACAACGGATTGATCTGGCGTCCTCTCCATTTTCTTCCCCGACACAGATCTCTGCTTATTGATGTGGATCAATTATGACTGTGTAGACCGCTTGCTAGTACATGACTCTGATTCAACATGATAATCCTGATAAACATCATGTGATAATTGTCTTACTCTGATATGACAGTCATTTTGATGTGCAAATTATATCCAAGCCTCACAACGGATAATAAGCTGTTATTAACGGGGTGGTTAAAATCCTGAATGCTGATTGGCTGACATCCGTGGTATATCAGACCATATACCACGGGTATGACAAAACATTTATTTTACCAACTACGTTGGTAACCAGTTTATAATAACAATAAGGCACCTCAGGTGTTTGTGGTATATGGCCAATATATTATTGACTTGGCCAAAGCTTTTGATACGGTAGACCATTCCCATTTCTGTGGGCCGGCTAAGGAGTATTGGTGTCTCTGAGGGGTCTTTGGCCTGGTTTGCTAACTACCTCTCTCAAAGAGTGCAGTGTATAAAGTCAGAAAATATGCTGTCTCAGCCACTGCCTGTCACCAACTCTTCTCAATTTACATCAACAACATAGCTCAGGCAGTAGGAAGCTCTCTCATTTGTTTATATGCAGATGATACAGTCTTATACTCAGCTGGCCCCTCTCCACGTGTTGTGTTAAATGCTCTACAACAAAGCTTTCTTAGTGTCCAACACGCTTTCTCTACCCTTAACCTTGTTCTGAACACCTCCAAAGCAAAGGTCACGTGGTTTGGTAAGAAGAATGCCCCTCTTCCCACAGCTGTTATTACTACCTCTGAGCTTGAGGTAGTCACCTCATGCAAGTACTTGGGAGTATGGCTAGACGGTACACTGTCCTTCTCTCAGCACATATCAAAGCTGCAGGCTAAAGTTAAATCTAAACTTGGTTTCCTCTATCATAAATCGCTCCTCTTTCACCCCAGCTCCCAAACAACATCGATGAATACGCTGATTCGGTGAGCGAGTTTATTAGCAAGTGCATTGGAGATGTTGTACCCACAGCGTCTATTAAAACATTACCCATGTTACGTTTACGCACTGAAGGTAGGTAAGGAGTCAAAAGCAGGAGAGCAGAGATGTCAGTGTAGCGTATATTTTAATAAGGGCAAGTCCAAAAAGACGGTACAGTACAATACCCCAAAACAACGCCCAAGACAATGGGTACTAAAAGTACTCCCGTAAGCCGCAAAAACACAACAACACAACGCACCTTACTATAATAAACACACGCAAAATACACTGAGGAAAGCCTCCACAAGCATCAAGAAAATAATCCCGCACAAACCTAAGGCAATATACACACAGAAATGAAAGAAAATGAAAACCAGGTGTGAATGAACCAAAGACAAAACAAACGGAAAAGGAAACATGGATTGGTGATGGCTAGTAGCCCGGCGACGCCGAGCACCGAACAGTGAGAGGAACCACCTTCGCTGGAAGTCGTGGATTGATGGCAGCTTTCGAGCAAAACTGAAAGCGTGAACCATTGCTTTTAATCAGGGCAAGGTGACCGGAAACATGACCGAATACAAACAGTGTAGCTATTCCCTCCGCAAGGCAATCAAACAAGCTAAGCGTCAGTATAGAGACAAAGTAGAGTCGCAATTCAATGGCTCAGACACGAGAGGTATGTGGCAGGATCTACAGTCAATCACAGACTACAAAAAGGAAAACCAGCCCCGTCGCGGACCACGATGTCTTGCTCCCAGAAACAACTTCTTTGCTCGCTTTGAGGACAAAACCACTGAGTGCCATTGACACTGCCCCTACCAAAACCTGCTGGCTCTCCTTCAGTGCAGCCAACGTGAGTAAAACTTTTAAATGTGTTAACCCTAGCAAGGCTGCAGGCCCAGAAGGCAACCCCAGCCACGTCCTCAGAGCATGCGCAGACCAGCTGGCTGGTGTGTTGACGGACATATTCAATCAATCCTTATCCCAGTCTGCTGTTCCCACATGCTTCAAGAGGGCCACCATTGTTCCTGTTCCCAAGAAAGCTAAGGTAACTGAGCTAAATGACTACCGCCCCGTAGCACTCACTTCCGTCATCATGAAGTGCTTTGAGAGACTAGTCAAGGACCATATCACCTCCACCTTACCTGACACCTTAGACCCACTCCAATTTGCTCACCGCCCCAACAGGTCCACAGACCACGCAATCGCGATCACACTGCACACAGCCCTAACCCATCTGGACAAGAGGAATACCTATGTAAGAATGCTGTTCATCGACTACAGCTCAGCACTTAACATCATAGTACCCTCCAAACTCGTCATCAAGCTCGAGACCCTGGGTCTCGACCACGCCCTGTGCAACTGGGTCCTGGACTTCCTGACGGGCCGCCCCCAGGTGGTGAGGGTAGGTAACAACATCTCCACCCCGCTGATCCTCAATACTGGGGCCCCACACGGGTACGTTCTCAGCCGTCTCCTGTACTCCCTGTTCACCCACGACTGCATGACCATGCACGCCTCCAACTCAATCATCAAGTTTGCAGATGACACTACAGTGGTAGGCTTGATTACCAACAACGACGTGACGGCCTACAGGGAGGAGGTGAAGGCCCTCGGAGTGTGGTGTCAGGAAAATAACCTCACGCTCAATGTCAACAAAATAAAGGAGGTGATTGTGGACTTCAGGAAGCAGCAGAGGGAGCAGCCCCCTATCCACATCAACAGAACAGTAGTGGAGAGGGTGGAAAGTTCAAGTTCCTCGGCGTACACATCACGGACAAACTGAAATGGTCCACCCACACAGACAGCGTGGTGAAGAAGGCGCAGCAGCGCCTCTTCAACCTCAGGAAGCTGAAGAAATTTGGCTTGTCACCAAAAACACTCACAAACTTTTACAGATGCACAATCGAGAGCATCCTGTCGTGCTGTATCACCGCCTGGTACGGCACCTGCTACGCCCATAACCGTAAGGCTCTCCAGAGGGTAGTGAGGTCTGGACAACACATCACATGGGGCAAACAACCTGCCCTCCAGGACACCTACACCACCCGATGTCACAGGAAGGCCAAAAAGATCATCAAGGACAACAACCACCCGAGCCACTGCCTGTTCACCCCGCTATCATCCAGAAGGTGAGGTCAGTACAGGTGCATCAAAGCAGGGACCGACAGACTGAAAAACAGCTTCTATCTCAAGGCCATCAGACTTTTAAACAGCCACCACTAACATTGAGTGGCTGCTGCCAACATACTTACTCAACTCTAGCCACTTTAATAATATAAAAATGTATGTAATAAATGTATCACTAGCCACTTTAAACAACGCCACTTTATATAATGTTTACATACCCTACATTACTGTACTCTATACCATCTACTGCATCTTGCCAATGCCGTTCGGCCATCACTCATTCATATATTTTTATGTACATATTCTTATTCATTCCTTTACACTTGTGTGTATAAGGTAGTTGTTGTGTAATTGTTAGGTTAGATTACTTGTTAGATATTACTGCATGGTTGGCATTAACATCAGCTAACCATGTGTATGTGACAAATAACATTTGATTTGATTTGATAACCCTGATTCCGATGACCATCCTACCCATGCTAGATTACTGAGACATAATTTATAGATCGGCAGGTAATGATGCTCTCGAGCGGCTAGATGTTCTTTACCATTCCTCCATCAGATTTGCCACCAATGCTCCTTATAGGACACATCACTGCACTCTATACTCCTCTGTAAACGGGTCATCTCTGTATACCCGTCGCAAGACACACTGGTTGATGATTATATATACAACCCTCTTATGCCTCACTCCTCCCTATCTGAGCTATCTACTGCAGCCCTCATCGTCCAGATACAACACCCGTTCTGCCAGTCACATTCTGTTAAAGGTACCCAAAGCACACACATCACTGGGTTGCGCCTCTTTTCAGTTCGCTGCAGCTAGTGACTGTAACGAGCTGCAACAAACACTCAAACGGGACAGTTTTATCTCAATCTCTTCATTCAAAGACTCAATCATGGACACTCTTCCTGACAGTTGTGGCTGCTTTGCTTGATGTATTGTTGTTTCTACCTACTTGCCCTTTCTGCTGTTGTCTGTGCCCAATAATGTTTGTACAGTGTTTTATGATGCTACCATGTTGTGTTGCTACCATGTTGTGTTGCTACCATGTTGTTGTCATGTTGTGTTGCTACCATGCTGTGTCGTCATGTGTTGCTGCCTTGCTATGTTGTTGTCTTAGGTATCTCTTTATGTAGTGTTGTGTTGTCTCTCTTGCCGTGATGTGTGTTTTGTCCTGTATTTATATAGATTTTAGTTTTTTATCTCACCCCCGTCCCCACAGGAGGCCTTTTGGTAGGTCATCATTATAAATAAGAATTTGTTCTTAACTGACTTGCCTAGTTAAATAAAGGTTAAATAAAAATATAAATAAAATATACCACGGCTAAGGGCTGTATCCAGGCGCTCCGTGTTGCGTCGTGCATAAGAACAGCCCTTAGCCGTGGTATATTGGCCATATACCACACCCCCTCGTGCCTTATTGTTAAAATATACACCTAGTGTACACAAAATGAAGAACACCTTCCTAAAATTGAGTTGCTGCCCCCGCTCAGACCAGCCTCAATTCATCGGGGCATGGACTTTAAAAGGTGTCAAAAGTGTTCCAACATGGACCAGCATTCCAGGGATGCTGGTCCATGTTGACTCCAATGCTTCCCACAGTTGTGTCAAGTTGGCTGGATGTCCTTTCGGGTGGTGGACCATTGATACACACGGGAAACTATTGAGTGTGAAAAACCCAGCAGCGTTGCATTTCTTGACACAAACCCGGTGCGCCTGGCAGCTACTACTATACATCATTCAAAGGCACTTAAATATTTTGTCTTGCCCATTTTGAATGGCACACAAACACAATCCTTGTCTCAAGGCTTAAAAATCATTCTTTAACCTGTCTCCTCCCCTTCATCTGCCTGGATTGAAGTGGATTTAACAAGTGACATCAATAAGGGATCATAGCTTTCACCTGGATTCACCTGGTCAGTCTATGTCAAGGTAAGAGTAGGTGTTGTTAATGTTTTGAATAACTCAGTGTATAGCCATCAGAGATTTATTTTTATAGGGATTAATTTCCAACATAAGATTGAAAAGCTTCACCATATTAAACAAATATACCAAGCCTATCTATATCTTATTAAAGTCAATGGTGTTTTCTGTAATGTTTGACACCAATCTGATTAGAGATTACCAGAGGATTACGGGTGCAGTCAGATTATATTCAGGGTAGTGAAAATGAGCCATTTCAACCTCCATCCCTACACTATGTCTCTCTCTCTTCTCTTTCTCTCTTCCCCTCTCTTTCTCTCTCCCTCTATCTCCTTACACTATTCCTTCACCACAGATATGTCAGACAATCCAGTGGCTGCAGCTATTTTCATCTCTAACAGAGCACCATGCCAGTCTCTGACAGAGCACCATGACAATAATTCCACTGTGCCCAGCCATTGATCGGAACACAAAAGGAGATTGTGTTGCCATCAATAACCGAGGAATCCTTTACAGCCACACACACGCATTATGCACACACACCTCTGGCTTCCCATTTCTACATGTGAGGTGAGAGGAAGCATTAAGGGAACAAACAGCAAGTAGAATGCAGCAGCACTGCAGCCAATCTGAGCGTTGTTCTTTACCAGGTGAGTCTGGGTAATGAAGTAGCAGAGGCTATGACAATGTTGGTGAGATCGGATGCCCAGGAAGACCCTAACGTGCGTTCGAGTCTCAAATTCTTGGCAGATCGGAGCACCCCTGTTTTCTGTCAAGGGGAGCAGAGCTTGGCTGCTTTTAGGGGAGCGTCCACGATGCAGAAACAGAAGCCAATTAGTTTGACAAGAGTGTGCCGTGTGTGTGTGTCTGTGCATGCGTGTGTGTGTGTGCGCGTGTGTATAAGACAAGCTACCCACTGGGCAAAATTGGTTCAGTCAACGTTGTTTCCACGTCATTTCAACCGACAAATTGCAATGTGACGATGTTGAACCACAATGGGAAACTAATTGCATTTGCAAAAAGTTATCAACGTAAAGGGAATTTGGTCCATTTTTCACCTAACTTTGAACCTAAATCCAATGACACGGTGAAATGTTTTGTTGATTTCACATTGAATTCACGTTAGTTGACAACTCAACCAAATGCAAATCAAAACGAGACGCCGAAATGACAGCTGTGCCCAGTTGGTAAAGCCTGGTGTTTCTGAGTGGATGGGTTCACACAATATTTCAGGAAATGCTATTTGCATAGAGCAGCAAACATATCGCAGGCCTATGCTGTTACATCATCCTACCCATCGGTGTGAGACTGTCTGCCTGCTTGTCACTTTGTTTGAATTACAGCAGCGACTTACCCAAACGGATGACCCAGTAGATCCATCTGGGCCCAGTGAATAGGCTTTATTTTGGGACTCTTTCCCTCATTTCTCAATGTGCCATGTGTCCTCCCTCTGACGGCGCCGTCGTCTGCCAAAATGCTGAGAGGCGAGACACCTGGGCTGTGAATTCAGCTTTCAACACGAGTTTTTTTCATCTAATGCCGCAGTTGACATTTAGATCATTGCATACATTTATATTACTCAGTTCAACCCAGGGATGTATATTCTGACCCACGAATGGAAATGTCAACATTGTTTAACATTTCTTCAGTACAGCATGAAACTATGATGAAAGGGATAGGGGGGAAAATGCTCCCATGTTCAAAGTGAAAAACATTGGACCATTTGAATGACTGTTCTGTTCTGCAAGGTTTTCCAGGACACCTGGCTCCACTTCTTCCTAAGAGTCCAAAACATCTAAACGTCAAGTCTTTATGACAAGGTCTGCCACTTTGAGACTTTCTTGATGCACTATTGTTGAAGCCCTCAATTATGTGTTATGATACTGTGCTAACTGCTAAGCACCCCAGAGGAAGCACCCCAAGTGGCTTCCACTTGAAATGGAAAAGTAGATTTGAACTTCCTCATAACGTGTGGTTATTATCATGAGACATTGGACAACAAATTCCAAATGATTATTGACATAATCAAAGTAGATAATGGTAAGTATACTATGATACTGTAAGTATACTGATGATTATGGATAACACGAGTATAGACAGAGTATGCTGTGCCTCGTAGTAACCTCACCGGGGTCAGTATGTAGTGAATGACTGCCCTCTGGTGGAATTTCTCTCCAACTGGCCAATGTCTGATCCACTGTGGGTGCATAATCCACAGTCACCACAAGGTGTCACTTGTAATACACTTGCAGTCATACACAGGGTGAACAAAGGTTTGTATAACTAGACCAAGATAGACCAGAGCCTGTCTTTTAAAACGGGAACAAATTAGTCATAGTGGGAAGAACAAGCAAGGAGGTGGGCTGAGCCAAGCACAAGCTAGCGAGATCCTATTGGCGCATTTTAGCATATATTTGCATATTTCCGTGAGGGAACGCCTACTCCGTGAAGAGTGCATGTGCAATAACTCTGTTCGCCTAACTCTGTTAAAATTTAGAAAAGGGTCAAATCTAGAAAACTGTTTATAGTAAAAAGGAACAGAAAAATGTATTGAGATCAAAGGCTTCATCAATGAGAAAATTAGCAGAATGTCGGCCAAAATCCATCTCGCTCCATCTTCTCCCACTGCCGGCAACTGGGCTTCCTCTCCATATTTGGTAGTGAGTGAAAACACCAAGAGGATGCTACACATTTATACATCCGGTGAAATACCTGTCTCACTGCTCTATCTGTGGTGTGAGTATGCAGCTATGCACAGGTGACACGAGATGTGCCAGGGATGGCAAGACAAATAGCAGAGTACAGGGGCATAACTTTGGTTTTAGAAGCAGGGGTAACTTTATTTTTATCCAGTCGGAAAACACTACAAACAGCATACCCGACCGCTCGCATGGTCCTAAAGCACACCGTTGCCTCGTTTTGTATCACATTCCAATGATAAAACTAGCGGGGCTAAAAATGCAATTTCAGAATGTCCCCCCATCACCAGTGAAAGTTGCACCCCTGGCAGAGTATGATAGGAGATCTAGCCTTTTGGTTGCCCTCTCACACTCTACCGCCTGGGCAAAACAATTTAGTAGCCTCCCTCTTGACGGCGGAGAAACATTTTCGTTTTCAAGTACATTTCTTGTAATTCTACACATTTTCTCATGCGGCGGAGAGAAAATGCTGCAGTTTTAAAGCAAGTTTTCTGCAGTTCTACACATTTAGCCATGGGGCAGAGAAAAAATATTGATTTACTTTTTTTTTTTTTACAAATTTCATGCAATTCTACTCTTTTTGCCATTTGGCAGAGAGAGAAGAAATCTGCAGTTTTAAAGCTAATTTCCTGCAATTGTAACTGTTTTGGCATGGAGTGGAAAGAAATTGTTTCCGCATTGTTTCCCCTTCCCCATCCCCCTGAACCAGCCCTGTCTCCCCATCCCCATCCCCCTGAACCAGCCCTGTCTCCCCATCCCCATCCCCCTGAACCAGCCCTGTTTCCCCATCCCCATCCCCCTGAACCAGCCCTGTTTCCCCATCCCCATCCCCCTGAACCAGCCCTGTCTCCCCATCCCCATCCCCCTGAACCAGCCCTGTCTCCCCATCCCCATCCCCCTGAACCAGCCCTGTTTCCCCATCCCCATCCACCTGAACCAGCCCTGTCTCCCCATCCCCATCCCCATGAACCAGTCCTGTCTCCCCATCCCCATCCACCTGAACCAGCCCTGTCTCCCCATCCCCATCCCCCTGAACCAGCCCTGTCTCCTCATCCCCATCCCCCTGAACCAGCCCTGTCTCCTCATCCCCATCCCCATGAACCAGTCCTGTCTCCCCATCCCCATCCCCCTGAACCAGCCCTGTCTCCCCATCCCCATCCCCCTGAACCAGCCCTGTCTCCTCATCCCCATCCCCCTGAACCAGCCCTGTCTCCCCATCCCCCTGAACCAGCCCTGTCTCCTCATCCCCATCCCCCTGAACCAGCCCTGTCTCCTCATCCCCATACCCCTGAACCAGCCCTGTCTCCCCATCCCCATCCCCCTGAACCAGCCCTGTCTCCCCATCCCCATCCCCTGAACCAGCCCTGTCTCCCCATCCCCATCCCCATACCCCTGAACCAGCCCTAGTTCCAACTGAAGAAGGAGGTGAGCAGCATTGTGTTGAATGACATCTCAGTTGGCATATTTTCAGGTACTGAAATGCATTGAGGACAGGAATGTGATTTTCCAGTCATGAAAAATCTCACTTGACACAGAGGCAGCCAATATCAGAGCCTTAAAGGAAGAGATGCAGGCTCTCAGAGATGGATGGGAGTCTCTCCTGTCTGAGACAACACTGATTGCTTCTCAAGTGGATGTTGCATCTCAATTTAGCAAGGAACACAGCCACCAGAGGAAAAGGAAGAGATTCCATGGTGAGACCTCTCAAGAGGAGACAGCTCAGGACAGTGCAGCAACGGTGTTTCGGAACAGTGTTTTTTTTACTGCTATGGACAACATCATAAGTGACTTGGACACCGGGTTTGACACCACTGCAAAAATTGTTGAAGAATTTTCTGCTGTCCTGAAAGTTGGGCAGATTAATGAGGATAAAGTCCCTTCTGTGTGCCTGGGTTTCAAAGGAAAGTGAGACACCTGAACACTGTATATGCTGCCACTGTCCCCTCTAACTTGTCCCCTCTTGGTTTCCTGAATGCAATTTGTAAGATGCAGCTGCAAAGCATTTTTGAAGAAGTTTACATTGCTTTATGTATATTTTGCACACTGCCTGTGACTGTTGCTGGTGGCAAGATAGCTTTCAGTAAGCTAAAACTGATTAAAAAACTATTTGATGTCCACTATGTCCCAGAACAGGCTTTGCAGTCTTGCCATGCTATCCATTGAAAGTCAGTTAGCTAGAAAGCTGGATTTGATCAGTGACTTTGCTAGCAAGAAGGCTCGGTGCTGGGCTTTTGGTGAGTAAGGCTGAGCAAGGGCCAGTGATAACTGTTCAATGGCATGGCTATGGATATTGGATCACTACACACATGATGCCCACAGGCTGAGAACAAGACTGAGAACAGACTGAGAAAAAGATATATGGCAAAGTAATGGCTGGATTGCCATACAATTTGTTGCGCACAATCAAGACCCTAAGTGGAAGAAACCTAATGATTTGGTGACCTCTTGACCTTTCCTCTAGCGCCACCACCAGGCCTTTTCATTTCCATTTTTACAGCTGTTAATTTTCTAGTTGGTATGTATACTTAGTTCAAAAATCTGCTGCTGATTTTATTATTTTGTTTGTTATATCATTCTATAGATGATAATGTTAATATATTTTAATATAAGAGGTTAATGTATATTTAAGTTCTATTTATTTTAAGTTATTCATAAATGTTAAGAGAATTTTCCATTCAAGAATTGTACCATTAAAATGACATTTAGACTGTAAAAGATGGCCTTTAGCACATTTCCTATAGAGGGTATCAGTCTTGCATCAAATAGTGAATTCCACTGTATGCAGAATGTTGCATGCATGTCTGCACAGTGTTATATTTTCACAGCTCACTGTCAGTAAATATCGTACAGTAAATATTGGACTACAAGTGCGTTGCAAGCCTTTAAAGGTAGAGTAATTGAAAGTTTTGAATGGATTAATTGGGTTCTGGAGGTGTGTGGTTACAGCAATTGCGCAGGGTTGGTGTGGCCTGTGGTGGTGGGACCCAATGTGATATCTTTTCATGGGGCCCACAGTTCCTGGGTGAACTATCCCTTTAATATTAAAGAAGTACAGTCTCTGGCACTGGGACACCTCAGGGTTGAATGTGGTATGAGTTGAACTAAGGACTGGCTGAATGCCTGTTGGACAGAGAGAGAGAAAGAGAGTCAGAGGAGAGTCCAGGAGTAATATTTAACGTGCTGGTACTGAAGGTTTAGGGTTGATGTAACTGGTTCAAGGCTGGGCTCTAAAGGTGGCAAACATACACACACGTGAATACTCTATCCATGAATAGTCTTTGTACCATGTGGCATTAAAAGTCTTCTTCCTGTTATATTGTCCTTGCTGTGCTCTGGGGAACACCTATGTCCAGGGAGCCCCACAACCCACCCACCCCTGCTAACTTCCATTTCAACACATGTTGCCATGGGGCAGAGAGAAATATTCAGTTTTATAATGCTATTCTACACATTATGTCATGAGGCTGAGAGAGAATGTTCCTGTTTTAAAAGTACAGTGCAGTTAAAAACCCGATTTTCCTGTGTTTTTATATATTTCCACACTATGAGGTTGGAATAATACTCTGAAACTGTGGAAATTATGATAATACCCTTTTAATGTAAGAGCTGTTTGGAAATGTTGTCAATGCTGTGAGCACATCATTCAATCTTTATAAAGCCTTGATGATTGAGCTGGCATTGCACAAAGGAAAACTTACTACTCTACACAGTGGATTCCAATTTACCCTGAGGTATCTGAATAGTCTATGACAACTGATGGCAATTTGGAGTATTTCAAAACTGGGGTAGGGACACAACAGATACTAATATTGAAAATATAGTTTAGTTTGCAACTTCGCATAGGTCAGCATCTTGCCACTTTGTGAGGAGTACCTTCATCACATAGACAGCAAGGCCGTATGGATACATTCAAAGTCTAGATTTCAACACTAATTAGAAAAGATTAATTCATATCTACTGGGTCCCCAGTCTCATTTCATTATTTTTCAGCCATAGAGCGAGACACAACCACAGTGCGTTTTCGACGTCACTATTGGCCAAAGAGGTAAGCTAATTTCCGTGTTATTGGTCAATATCGGACGGCGCCTATATACTAACCAATTACATTTTGGTATGGGCGGGGCTTAGAGACACGCTTTATAACGGTGTTGGAGGGAGGGGTCCGTGGAAAAAACAGCGTTGTTGTAAGGTTGAAAGTAGGGGGTGAAAGTGGCCTATCGGGGTGCAGAGACATCGGATCTCCCATTCAAAAGTAGTATTTTAAGAAGTCACTGGTAAGTGTAATTGAGCGAGCAACTTTTAAGAGCCGTTGTTTGGCTAATTAAGATAAACGGTAGTCTCGGAAATGTGTAGCCGACGCAGAATCAGTTAGTGCCAAGCGAGTTCACATGGATCGAAAACGCCGCAGGAAGTGAGATTGCTAACGTAGCTAGCCTACTCGTGTGTTTGCCAAAATACGAATGCATACATGCTGAATTAGGTAGGTAGCTAAATCCATT
The DNA here is from genome assembly GCF_013265735.2 of Oncorhynchus mykiss. Lineage (NCBI taxonomy): Eukaryota > Metazoa > Chordata > Actinopteri > Salmoniformes > Salmonidae > Oncorhynchus > Oncorhynchus mykiss. The sequence goes on from NC_048572.1 coordinate 33,657,000, forward strand.
AGCTAATAATTGCCTGTTTGTATCTAAATCATTATTTCTAAAAACGTAGTAAAACTTCCAAATACGGAGTTCTTTTCGGCAATGAAATTGTTTTCTGGTCATGAGCTTGACAGTAGTGCTACTAGTCTAGTGAGCCAACTAGCTAGTTGTGTGCTGCTAACTGCTGCTGCTTTGCATGTTCATACTGTTACACGACTTTAAAGTAACAACATCCTAGTTTTGAAAAGGTCAAACTACCTCTTTATAATCTGAATATCAACAGCTCTCCGTAGTCCAGTTGGGCATGGCCATGGGGGCATTGCACAGTATCTTTTCACATACTTTAACGTTAGCTAGCTTGCTATTTTAACTGATAACTACAACATCACTAGCCTCAGGCCAGTGTCTCAGGCATTCAGGTGAATGCCTAGAAGCAAAATCAAAACTGTAAATGACTTCCTAGCTCAGGGCATCCAGCCCATACAATTGGGAATAGGATCTCTATGTGCCAACCTGCCGAACCGGCAATGGAGTCTAGTGATTTTTGTCTTCAGGGCGCTGCTGCCAGTATCAGACCGCAACAGCTGTTTCTCACTTGACAACCAACTAACTGCCAATTAATGACTGCTGCTAGCTCCTGGGAAAGTGATTGCATATTAGAGAGAGCCGCTCCAACAGATTCATCATAGGCACACAAACAAGTCAGCAGCAGGCAGGAAAATGGACCTTCATTGGTTAGACATGGGAACATAGCTAGCTGACTGGACCACCCAAATACTTGGCATTTTTGTGTTTCTGTCTGTGCCCAAACCAGCCTGCGCTATTCCTTCACCACCAGAGGATTCCCTGATTTATTATTGTGCCTGATCCATTGTGAAACGCTGCCGATTGTTGGACGTACAGCGACAGCTGCACTTCTCAACGCTGAGTTAGGAGCAGGGCCTCTTGGTGTGTTTAGTTTCGGTTGGAACGCCAGGTATCTTGTTGCAGCATTTCCTCAGTCAGCGCTGTCACTGTTACGGCAGATGGGTCTTGTGAATATGGATAATTTGACCTGGAAATGACTGAACTGTGTAAGTAGGTTAAACTTCCTCTTGACCCTTGTTTTTGCCACAGTGTCATACTGCCAATACTGTACCTACTGTAACCTAATTGGAGCAATTTAAGATTGTTCTTTTTTTCCCTGTTGAGGATCCTTGAACCTTGACTAATCAATTATTGTACAGTTTTTGTGAGGACTTTGTCAGAGATTTATAGACACCAGATATCATGTTGAGTGACCCGTTGGAACATATAAACATGTAATAGGGACTGAGTGCGAAAGGTCTTGGCCAAGCATGGGCGGCAGGTAGCCTAGTGGTTAGTGTTGGGCCAGTAACCGAAAGGTTGCTGGATCGAATCCCTGAGCTGAAACAGTAAAAATCTGTCGTTCTGCCCCTGAACAAGGTAGTTAACCCACTGTTCCCCGGTAGGCTGTCATTGTAAATAATAATTTGTTCTTAACTGACTTGCCTAGTTAAATAAAATATCAGCATAGTTTGCCCACCCCAAATGCTCCACTTTCTCTCCAGCTGGCAGAGAAGCGAGTGTAAAATCATAGTTAATCCACAAATGTCCTCGGCTCAGTTTTGTGCACCTGACTGTGACTGAAAAACAGGATGCGTGTGCTTGCCACTTTCACAACCTGTCAGAGGGTTGCTGTTTATTGTGGTTTTGAGCTGCTCCTGCGGTGTCCTATCACCAGTAGCAAGTACATACCTTAGACATTGTCTGATTTTATATTTTGCACAAATGTGCTTTTTGTGTTTTAACCTCAACTTTGCCAGAATTGTTATTTTCTTTGAACGTTTTGTCTTCATCATGTTATGTTATTGAAAACGCTTTTTTTTTTTTTATAGAGAACTAGCCTACTTTTTTTTACTTTGGTAGTCATTCGTTGAAGTCTAAATCAAGCTTTGTTTCAATCTTATTTTGGGGCATAACATTTATTATCCCACTGGATTTCCTCCAATTGCCTAATATCTGATTTTGGTATTGGCCTAGCTAACCAAGTAATTCCTCTGAGCTTTATTCAAGACATGCGCCTAAGGGTCAGACGATCAGGTCTTTCAACGCCTGGAGAATTGTTTCACGTAAACATCTCAGGGACACAATAATACACCATTAGGCCCAGCTTATATATAGCACTCTTATAATGAAGTCTAGCGACTGCCGTCTGTTATTGCCTGCAGCTCGACTTCCATAATACCAGGCTGGAACCCCCCCCCCCCTAGTCTCCTCCTCTCAGATGCCCTCTACAGATTATCAGGCAGTTTACCATGGCCCATCAGGGTGCAGCAGCATGCTGAATCAGCTAAAGGGCCATATGGACTGGACTCAGACAGCAGCAGTGCAGACCTGAGCCTCATTGCTCAGACTCAGCCATGATAAGATTGGGATGCCTCTGGATAGGCATAGATGGGTTGGCTGTCTGACTTAACCCCTTCATCTCTGAACCAGCCTTTAGGCTACCTCAGAACCATCATATGACCAGTAAAGTGATCTTAGTCATATATAAATCTGATCTTTATGACTCTGGGCTATATTCTTCAATGCTCTGATCTGTGAAATGAAGTGATGAGTGTTGGTGGTGTTAAAATGGACGTGTCCATGGTCTTAGCCTACATGCCATAGCAGTGTTTTCATGTAGCCTATGCATGGTCTATACAATGAGAGGAGGAGGACCTGGGCACTCTCCCGTATTTGTGTCGTGCTAAAACGTTCTAATTTGTCCATATGCATAGTTTATGTTCCCTCTCCCCACGTGATAATACGAAACATTGCTAAGTTTTCTTTGCCTGGAGAGCCTATCTCATGCATAAATGGGTAACTTGGAGAACCGGAGAAATAAACTGAAACGGTTATGATCAGGGAATAGGCTACAACACCATCGTACAGGTGCTGCGTGAGTGAAATCACACGTTTGGAAGGTCAACAACGCGGTAGCCTATTTTGTGTTTAATTATTACATGAAGTCAGGCTTTCGTTCATTAAACCATACGCAGGCCATAAAAAGTGCAAACCGGTGCGGCCTGTAAAAGTTTGAGTAGCCTACTAAATAATAGCCTATTTTTCCTATTGGTTACTCGTTATGTTTGCGGAGGGAAAGCAAATGTGGACTGTTCCAGCATCTTCAAAGTGCACCTCAGCAGGAAAAAAAAATGCCATGGAGGCAATGATTTTGTCGTGGCACACAGCCACAGCTAAATAATTGCAGCGGAAACGCTGCCATAGTAGCCATTTTTCAGATGTTTTGTTTCTGTTCAATGTTGGGCTTCCAGGATTTAATTTTTCCGCTTGCTTTTTTTTCACCAGCCAGGAAAGGAGTTATTTGTATATGGCCGTGCCTGCCCTGTGCTGCTCTGAAATGCTCTGCAAATGATCATCTGGTAGTTTGAGTTCCTGTTTCACCCAACCTGTCTGTCTGGGGGAAATATGTGTTTGAACTGAATTGCCCCGGTTATATGGCTGCACTCTGGCAGTAAACAAACATCCTGCTCACGTTTCACTTTTCTCATTCATATCCGGAGAGTTTGAGACTAACGCTTTGTGTTGAAATCTAAGCGCAAGGTTGCAGTCAAATCAAATTTTATTTGTCACATGCGCCGAATACAACAGGTGTAGGTAGACCTTACAGTGCAATGCTTACTTACAAGCCCTTAACCAACAATGCGGTTTTAAGAAAAATACAAAAAAATACAAATAAAAGTAACCAATCATTAAAGAGCAGCAGTAAAATAACAATAGCGAGGCTATATACAGGGGGTACCGGTACAGAGTCAATGTGTGGGGGCACCGGTTAGTCGAGGTAATATGTACATGTAGGTAGAGTTATTCAAGTGACTGTAGGTAGAGTTATTCAAGTGACTATACATAGATGATAACAGAGTAGCAGCAGTGTAAAAGAGAGAGAGAGAGGGGGGGGGGGCAATGCAAATAGTCTGGGTAGCCATTTAATTAGAAATTCAGGAGTCTTTTGGCTTGGAGTGTAGAAGCTGTTTAGAAACCTCTTGGATCTAGACTTGGTGTTTTGATACCGCTTGCCGTGTGGTAGCAGAGAGAACAGTCTGTCTAGGGTGGCTGGAGTCTTTGACAGTTTTTAGGGCCTTCCTCTTACACTGCCTGGTATAGAGGTCCTGGATGGCAGGAAGCATGGCCCCAGTGATGTTCTTGGCTGTACGCACTACCCTCTGTAGTGCCTTGCGGTCAGATGCCAAGCAGTTGCCGTACCAGGCAGTGATGCAAACCCTGTCAGGGTGCTCTCGATGGTGCAGCTGTAGAACCTTTTTGAGGATCTGAGGACCCATACCAAATCTTTTCAGTCTCCTGAGGGGGAATAGGTTTTGTTGTGCCCTCTTCACAACTGTCTTGGTGTGCTTGGAACATGTTAGTTTGTTGGTGATGTGGGCGCCAAGGAACTTGACACTCTCAACCTGCTCCACTACAGCCTCGTTGATGAGAATGGGGGCGTGCTCGTTCCTCCTTTTCCTGTAGTCCATAATCATCTCCTTTTGTCTTGATCACGTTGAGGGAGAGGTTATTATCCTTGCACCACACGGTCAGGTCTCTGACCATAGGCTGTCTCGTCGTTATCGGTGATCAGGCCTACCTACCACTGTTGTGTCATCGGCAAACTTAATGATGGTGTTTGAGTCGTGCCTGGCCGTGCGGTCATGTGTGAAGAGGGAGTACAGGAGGGGGACCGCGTGGCGGCTGTGTTACCTACCCTTACCACCTGGGGTTCGCCCGCCAGGAAGTCCAGGGTCCAGTTGCAAAGAGGTGTTTTAATCCCAGGGTCCTTAGCTTAGTGTTGAGTTTTGAGGGCACTATGGTGTTGAACGCTGAGCTGTAGTCAATGAACGGCATTCTCACATAGGTGTTCCTTCTCCCACTGGTAGCCCATTTGAAATGACATCAAACACACTGTAACCTAATTTGTTAGTCAGCTACATTGACATCGTAGACAATTCTGCCTTGTTTAGGCTATAGCCTAATGACCATCAGACGGACACGAGCAATGTTGAAACCAGAGCGGAGGCATGAATCATAGTGTAGGTGAAAATATGCCTATATTTTTATCGATTTGTTAATCTCTGGTTGAAAATGCCTCAACAGTCTGTCATAGGCATATTTCATATAGCTTATTTTTTTGCCGTAAGTACAGTTCTTTGTAAGCCACGTAAAGCTTTGGAAACACCAGTTTCCTTATCCTAGTCGTTAAGTGATTGACTTTCATCCCATGTTACCTGCCCAAAAATGACACGGCTACACAGGAACTGTTCAGTCATGAGTCCCTAATAGTTTAGTTGACGACCGGTCAATGGTGGCCCTAAAACCTGGTTTATTCAGGAGGGGCGGTTAGCCATGCACTCGGACAAATAATGTCATACATTTCGGTCGTTAGTCGCCTTAAGATCTTGAAAAGACTGGTCAGTGATATAGGCCTAATCCTGGAGAGTTAGCTTGCTAGCTACGCCTTCATACCACTCTGTTACAGAAACCATGGCCCCTGCGCGGCTGCTTGTCTGTTCTCAGCTCCGCAGCGTGCTCATTGATTACAGCAGCTGCTCGAACAGGAGGGAGATTTATGCTGTTTTGGTAATGGTAACAGTCTGTGAAAGTACTGGGAATATTGTTCTGGCGAGAAAGAAGCGCAGTCACCCGTCTCTGGGTAGTATGTAATAACCGAACGTGCCAAAAAAAAGACCACGGGGTCAAGTGCAATATTCAGAAATGTGTCAAGTTGAGCGAGCATGCTTCGACAGTAGTGTGAAGGAAGTCCTGAAACTAACTTTATAAAAGAACAAATCGTAACATGACCACATTCATTCATTTAGCTTTGTTCAACTCTCTTCCTCTTTAGCAAATTTCCTGATCCGTTTTGATGTTGAGGTTTTATTTATTCGCACCAAAGAAATTCGCACCAAAGAAAATATGTGAAAGACAAAAGAGTACAGATAAACAAACCTAGTAAAACAGTGTGGAGTTGAGGTTGGATGCCCAAAGAGGCGTATATGAAAACCACTCTTCCCTTATAGGCGGTCTTTCGTTCTATAACTTCTAAGCTATTTAACTCGGTGTTGCCGACGACAACCTGCTGGCCAGCAGCTGCAGTGCGGCGGTGAGGAATTTGGACCATGTTTGAGGAGGAAGTAACGAGGTGGGGTGGCTTAGATATGTTTGACAGCCTGATATGGACCACAGCCAAAAGGGCAGGTTCAACACCTCTCCCCCACAACCACGTGTCACTGAATCCTAAGCGGACCGGCCGGAGTAATGACCTTTGGCTTCGGGCCTAGGCTATATCTCATTCAGACAACACTCTATCATGGCTATTATCCTCAGACTATACTTTACTAATCATATACAGTGTACGGTTCTAATCGCTCAGCCAGTGCTCGTTACGCCAGAGTGGGTTTGATTCTTACGTTATCTACTGAATAGCAGTTGCTTAGGATAAAAGCGACCCATTTGAAATCTTACGACAAAAAGGCCTAACATTTCTGTGCTTACATGTTGGGCTTAGCGTAGCCATAGCAGTCTCCACCCCCAGGAAAAAGGCCTGTAGTGAATCTCTCTTCTCTCTCACACACACACACACACACACACACACACTGAGAAATGGCTCCTTTGTATCTCAGTGCTTTTGACTTGCAGAAACCACCAGAACAGAAGTGCTATTCAGGCCGACGAGGTCGACGTAGGAGGATTTTTTTTACGCCTGGAGTCCCACACGGTAATGAACTGTTTGTAAGGGCAGGCAGGGCAGGGCACTCCTCTCTGGCTCTGAATACCACAGCAACCCTCAGTCTCTCTGTGCCACTGACTGACTGGCTGGGCTGACTGATTTAAAGAGCTCTTGTTGTTTACCTCTGTTTCCTCCTTACCCCTTTAGCTCTGTCTCTCGCTCTTTCCACTGTTTGCTTTAATTGAAGGTCTACACCGCTTGGTAAACAAGAAGCCAGACGAGTGAGGCGACGTCTAAAATTGATAATGTCGCTTTGATGCCGTGACCCTTAACCTCTGTACAGTGTTCGTCAGACGTCATAATCTCCCTCCCTCTTACTACAAATCCACATGTAGGGGGCTGCAGTGCATTTTGTCTGAGTTCAGCCCCGGCCTTTAGCCCAGCCGTGCTAATGGGAGTGAGCAGCTGAGTGCCCTTCAGAGGAGGGCTAGTCCATGTGGCGGTCGGCCAGAGGAAGCAAGGCAACCATGGTGGGTGGGTAGGCAGGTTCCCCTCCACACCCAACCCCCATGCCCTCTGCCCATATAAGGGCAGAACTCAGCCAGCCTCCCTGAAGCTGAGCTCGGCTCCCTGACCCATTACTGGAGCTCCAAGCCCGAGGGAGGCACAGCTCTGTCTCTCCTAACCAAAGTTTAAGCCTGTTTTTCTCGCCGGTCCAAACAGTGATGTGTGTAAGGTCTTTAAGAATGGATATGAGTGCGCCACAGCCACATGGTTGTTGTGATAAAGTGGAGCATGCAGTTGTTGGCTTGAGGGTGACATGATTTTATACGGTAGCCTAAATCACTAAGTCGTATGACGTTTGTCCCAAAGCATTATTGTCTTTTTTTATTTTATTTTCAAAGGATACCGTAGTGGAGGATGTCGGCGAGGCATTGTCGCACAAAACACACTGCCTTGCTGCCGAATAACATCCTGTCTACAGTGCTCCACTCCTACTGTACTACAGTGAGTATTTGTCGCTGTCCTCGTGTAATATTCACCTCTGAAGTTCCAGACATGTAAACCACGGCCTTACGTAGTCTGCTAAATACATATTCAGAAGGACTTTTATGGTTCTTTTCTCGTTATGAAGCTAAAATGACCAATAACGCCACGAAATGTTACTCTAATTGAGGGATTTGGCTTGAGGGTCGTTTTTTAAACTTTTTGGTTTGTATTCTTACAATGGGCCAAAAGTGAAGTTTTTGTTATTGGGGAGGTTTTGGGACAAATTGGTGGCTGTCAAAAGACATGCTCTTTACATTTGGTACTACGGCACTGAATAGTAGTAGTTGCGCTTGCCAGGCCTTTTACAAATCTCCTCCGGACAGAAGTTAATTTCAAACTCTAGTGTCGTTTTGATGTGCTCTGCCTGGGCCCTACAGCAAGTTTTGCAGTCTTGGTTTGAAAAGCTGAAAATCAGACTTGTAAATCTGTCGTTGGTGTTACTTCCATTTCGTCAGTAGTTGGGGGAATATACCGTTGTTTCATAACAGCAGTGGAATACAGCCAGGGGAGATTACGCTGACCATGTTCTGTCGTTTTATGAGTAGTGTTCCCCTGACCTCTTCCTCTTTCATCCGTTCAGCAGTCTCTCTCCAGCTGTCCCGAAACACAATATAAAGACAGGTCTGTTCGCCGATTCAGGCCATCATAAAGCTCGTCATTACTCCGATGGTTTGTTTGGCGTTTTTGAACCTGCGGTTATTGGCGAGTCGGGATTCCTGAAAGGGTCTTCATCTTCCATCAACTGGTAATGCATGGTAACTAACGTTTGGTAGGCTGTATGACTAAGCTAGATGTTCAACCTGACGGTTGAATGAGTGGTTTTCTAAGACGCTGAGGTGCGTGGTGTGTACAGACGATGGAGACAGACAGGAAATTAATCTTTCTCTCTTTATCGTTTCTTTTCTCTCGGTTTTATTTCTCCGTGTTCAGCTCAGCAGCAGTCTGTCTCGGAGTAGTACACTGATTTTGAAATAGTCACCTGGGTGAGAGAACTTTCTCCCACGCCTTTTCAGGTCGAGTTCAGCTAGTTAGCTGGGTTTGTGCAGAGGAAGAACAAAAAACAGCGTTTCCTGCTCTCTCTGGTATTGATTTGTGTTTAGACTACTGTCTTCAGGCACAGCGCAATAGCAGGGTGTAATGACCTTGTAAAATGTAGGACAACCGCTGACATGATAGTTATAGACAAAATGATGTGATGGCTAGATTTTTTTTATTTATTATTAACTTACGTTAGGCTAATTTGCTAACACAAACCTCTATAGATGACATGTAACTAATTGATAGCAATTGCTCCTAATATTTATTGGCTGATATAAAAATTTACAGAGATGAAGGAAATAGTATTTCAGCTATCGGGTAAGAATTGCTAATATGGAATCAGACTTTGATCTGGAGTCTACGTCTCAAATGAGACTGATTGTGACGATAACACTGAACTTTGACCCTTTTTGCCCGTCAACACATCTTGGTTGCTCTAGTTCAAGCAAGGGATTGGTGGAAATAAGCCTATTAGTGTTGGGGCATTGGGTTCAGTGCTGGTTTTGGGTCAATTCTGTTTTGCTCTTTCAATTGAAATGAATGAATGAAGGTGATTTCTCTTATCCGGAATGAACAGGAAGTGACCCTTACACCTACTAAGACCCAGCTTCCGAATGGCTCAATGTGTTCTGTCAACATGTCTGGTTAAAAACAATGGTTAAATCAAAGGACCATATTCCTAAAGAAAAAGGATGTGCTCTTAACTAAATCATATCCACTGCTTCAGTGGACAGAGAGGAGACAGGCTAGACTGCCATGCTGTTGCCGTGCAGAGTTGAGATGGCTAGATGGCCTGGTGTTTTGACACGCGGAGTCGTTTACTCGTGGGACGCTGTTGATCTTCCAGTCCATTGAACCTCCATCACTAACCCTGGGTTGACCCTGGAGAGAGTGTGCCTGTCTGTCGGTTAAGAGCTGCTCACACTAAGCTCAGGCAGATGTCTCGCCACAGGAAAAACACTTTGCCAAGACCCGACGAGTGCTGTTGCTACACTGTACACACACACACACGCACAGGGAAAGAGACGGACATCTTGGAATCCTGGGGCGGCAGCACTAGGAGAGCACCGCCTGGGTTTTTGCCAGACTCCCATTGCCTCCCCTTGGGTGACCTCCATTCTGGGCATAGTCTGTCGCTCTCCTGCTGGAGAGATGGAGAACATTCTAGTGAATAATGGATTCCCAGGTGAATTCTGTGATCTGTTACCTCATCAACAACAGACCTTCTGTGGCCTCCCGGGTGGTGCAGTGGTTAAGGGCGCTGTACTGCAGCGCCAGCTGTGCCACCAGAGACTGGGTTCGCGCTCTGTCGTAACCGGCCGCGACCGGGAGGTCCGTGGGGTGACGCACAATTGGCCTAGCGTCGCCCGGGTTAGGGAGGGGTTGGCCGGTAAGGATATCCTTGTTTCATCGCGCACCAGCGACTCCTGCGACGGGCCGGGCGCAGTCTGCGCTAACCAAGGTTGCCAGGTGCACAGTGTTTTCTCCGACACATTGGTTGGCGCAGTCTGCGCTAACCAAGGTTGCCAGGTGCACAGTGTTTCCTCCGACACATTGGTGCGGCTGGCTTCCGGGTTGGATGCGCGCTGCGTTAAGAAGCAGTGCGGCTGGTTGGGTTGTGTATCGGGGGACGCAACCTTCATCTCTCCCGAGCCCGTACGGGAGTTGTAGCGATGAGACAAGATAGTAGCTACTACAACAATTGGATACCACGAAATTGGGGAGAAAACAGGGTAAAATAAAAAACAGACCTTCTGACTGACACACTATCCAGGCTGTGACTATGGCCAACATTTGTGTATTTTCACATTTGCCCTGATAATAAATTCATGCCATACAAAGAGTTCTTTTGACTCTGACGCAGTCGTTAAGTAGCCTACTTACAAGGCCTAGACGTCTCTCGCTCTTTCTCTCTCTCTGACTCAGAATTTTGTCTCTCATTCACTCTCGCGCGTCACTGAAAGTGTCTGTGAACGGTGTTCCTCAAATCTGTCTGCTTTATGTGACGACTGAAGGGAACCCGTCCCCCCCCTGGTCTAAATGAGAACAAGATGAGAGAGGTTCTCTCTCTGCTTAGAACACCTTCAGTTGAATCAGAATTGAGTATGTCTGACTGACTGAGTGTTCCGGTTGGTTCACTGTCAGTGGGGAACAAAGAGCTGGTGAGGTGTGTGTCTGTGGGGTTCCACTACAGAAATGTAATCTGCCTGTACCACCCCACCCTGGCCAATGGCCCGTAGTAACCATGGCAACAGTTTAGCACCTAGACAGGAGGCCGCAGGCTCTCAGCAAAGTGTGCATGTGCGGAGGTGGATCACGTTGTCCAGAATTCCTGACAGGAGAGGAGACCTAGAGGTCAGCGGGGAACACCCATTATCCATGACACTACTACTAGTCTGATGGATCAATCAGCATTCCATTAGCACCACGCACACACACACACACACACACGTCTTTTGTCATGTTACACTAGGTAGTTAGCCATTGTGATGTAGCCTAAGCATACGTGTTAAGCTCATTAGCTGTGTGTGTGTCTAAGCAGTAAGCAGACTTTTCCTGTAGACTCTTCGTCATAGCCTGGTCCCAGATCCGTTTGTACTTTTGTCTACTCCATTAGCATGACCATTCCATGAGTTGGCAAGAGAGCAGAAACAGCCTGGCACCCAGGCTAACTTCATCATGCTAAGGAGCAACACGGCATCACTGTTCAAGAGACTGGCCATGATTCAGCCTCAGCATTGAATGTCCAAAGCCTTTCACACTCTCTGCTAGAGATGCACACATCCTATCTCTTCTGATCTAGGTACAACACTGGTGTTTGTTATTACTGTGGTAGGGTCACCGGGCTGGAAAATTCCACTCTGCTGAAAAACATGTTTATTTTCTTGTATTTTCTCTCAATCCCAAAGGGCACTGTTTTATTTTTAGTGCTCTACTACTTTTTAACCAGAGAGCTATGGGCCCTTGTGAAAATGAGTGCACTAAATAGTTAATAGAATGCCGTTTGGGACTGAGTCTCTTTTCCTGATTCCAGTACCTGCTGTGTCTCTTTCAGGGGAAATGCAGACAATCTTTCCATCGTTCCAGAAAGAGAGAGAAAAGGGGAGAGGGAGGAAGAGGGTCTGTTTCGTCGGTAAAATGTGTGTTTGATGGAGTGGTCTGTGCTGTACACATGGCTCGTTGGCTGTCTAGGTGTGTGTATCGCGTGTGGTGAGTAATGGAGTGTCTAGCGTGTCGAGGACAAGACCACTTGTGCGTTGAACCACGGGGATCCTCCTGCTTGCCTCTATGCCCATATAAGGACTTCTGCTCCAGCACTACAACAGGCCCCATGTGACCAGCCCAGCCCTCTCCATCTATTCCCTTGCTCCACAGCCAGCCAGGTTGGATGGAGGTGTGGGGAGCGAGGACTATTTGCTGTGACAAACGAGGAATGAGGTAGAGGAAGCAGATCTCTCTTCGTCCACTCCAGAGTGTGTTTTCTGTGACCCACCGGAGCAGGAGGCTAAGGGGCTGTCATCAGGACCAGAGGCCCTGAAGCGGAGCTATAAGTGTGGGCCTTAGGTCATGCGCTGTCGCAAGAACCGAAGCCTGAGTCTAAGGGAAACCCAGTAGAGTGAGTAGTGTGTGTGCGTTCGCGTATCTGTGTCGTAGCAACATGCAAGTGTCTTTGCTGATATTTTCAACCTCTCCCTGACCGAGTCTAATACCTACATGTTTCAAGCAGACCACCATAGTCCCTGTGCCCAAGAAAGCGAAGGTAACCTGCCTAAATGACTACCGCCCTGTAGCACTCGCGTTGATAGCCATGAATTGCTTTGAAAGGCTGGTCATGGCTCGCATCAACACCATCATCCCGGAAACCCTAGACCCTCTCCAATTCACGTACCGCCCCAACAGATCCACAGATGACGCAATCTCAATCGCACTCCTCACTGCCCTTTCCCATCTGGACAAAAGGAACACCTATGTGAGTGCTGTTCATTGACTACAGCTCAGAGTTCAACACCATAGTGCCCACAAAGCTCATCACTAAGCTAAGGACCATGGGACTAAACACCTCCTTCTGCAACTGGACCCTGTACTTCCTGACGGGCAGCCCCCAGGTGGTAAAGGTAGGCAACAACACGTCTGCCACCCTGATCCTCAACACTGGGGCCCCTCAGGGGTGTGTGCTTAGTCCCCTCCTGTACTCCCTGTTCACCCACAACTGCTTGGCCAAGCACGACTTCAACACCACCATTAATTTTGCTGATGACACGAGTGGTAAGCTTAATCACCTACAACGATGAGACAGCCTATAGGGAGGAGGTCAAAGACCTGGCCAGGTGGTGCCAGGACAACAACCTCTCAATGTGATCAAGACCAACGAGCTGATCGTGAACTATAAGAAAAGGAGGGCCGAACAAGCCCTCGTTAACATTGACGGGGCTGTAGTGGATCGGGTCGAGCGCATCAAGTTCCTTGGTGTCCAAATCGCCAATTAAATATCATGGTCCAAACATTCCAAGACAGTCGTGAAGAGGACACAACACCTTTTCCCCTTCAGGAGACTGAAAAGATTTGGCATGGATCCTCAAAGTTCTACAGCTGCACCACCTAAAGCATCCTGACCGGTTGCATCACCGCCTGGTATGGCAACTGTTCGGCATCTGACCGTAAGGCGCTACAGAGGGTAGAGCGAAGTCCCAGTACATCACTGGGGCCAAGCTTCCTGCCATCCAGGGCGTGTATATACCAGGCGGTGTCAGAGGAAAGCCCAAAACATTGCCAGAGACTCCAGCCACCCTAGTTATAGATTCTTCTCTCTGCTACCGCATGGCAAGCGGTACCAGAGTACCAAGTCGAGGTCCCAGAGGCTTCTGAACAGCTTCTACCCTCAAGCCATAAGACTGCTGAACAATTTAATAAAAATTGGCACCCGGACTATTTACATTGAACCCCCCCCCCCCCCCCCCCGTTATTGTTATTTTGTTTATTTAGTCACTATTTTCTTAACTTTTCCTTGAACTGCATTGTTGGTTAAGTGCTTGTAAGTAAGAGTTTCACGGTAAGGTCTACCTGTTGTTTTTGGCGCATGTGACAATTTGAATGCGAGTGTACTTTAGTCCCGTTTTGTGCGGCTGCTGCTAACACACTTGTCATCTGTGTGTTGACAAATCAAGAAACGGGGATTGCTGCTTTCTCTCGTCTCAGTGAAACCAGCTCAGCACGTGTTACCCAGCTCTCTTTCGCTCTCTACACCTTGGCTGGGTTGTGTACGGTATTCAGGCTTCTCCTGTTGCTTTTCCTCTCCCTGCCTACATGTTGGCACACAGTGCTGGGAGAAAATGGGTGCTTGTGTGTCACTACTTTTCAGGTTTTTTGACCGATACTTAGGTTGGCCTATATGGGTGTTTTAATGATTTGTTAGCATGTTGTACTTTCACATTTACCTACTCTTGCACATTTGTATTTATTACCATTACACGGTAACAGAATGATGCTGAGACTGATTATTATTTTTTTTTTCACTTTAAAAGTATGCCAAACAAAAACTAATGATTGTAAAGTTAAACAAACCATACAAGGACTACTTAAGTTCTACAGAACATTTTACAGAACCACATCTACTTGAACAGTGCAGATGCAAAGTTTGGACTGTTTTTGCCGCCATTCTGTTAACAAAGTTTTCATCTGCGCTGCCCTGCAGCCTAATTTCCATTCCAATTCCTCAATATTAGATGTGGGGGATCTGATAGGGAACCAACAGTGATGGAGTTCTGACGGGCCCACTAAGCCATGCAGTATGTGGGACAAATGCAGAACGTGACGTAGTTTTGCCCTACATATCTTGACTCGTTACAACGGGGCCAAGCTGTGGCATCTCCCATGTCGTCTGTGGCAGTCACTGTAGTTGGTGTGTGTGTGCTCCTTCCCTGCAGACTCGGTCCAGGTCTTCAGTGGGCTTGGAGGATGTTAACCTGGGACAGCTGAGAGATGCGTTTTAATCATCGTCCGCCTCCCGTCGTTATTTTAGAACGCCGCTTTCACTTGAGTAATTTAGTCCTGTTTCACCCAGGAGAAGGAGAGGTTGATCAACGGAAACCTAATGTTTGTTTGGGCGTACACACACACACACACGTACCTAGTCAATGCGTAACAAGACGTCTCCACTTCGCTGTTGATCTGACACTCATTGACAGTGCTTGCTTTTAGATGTTCATTGCACTATTGTGCACGAAAATTAGATATTGATAGAAGCTGTTTTTTGTGTTTGTTTTTTTTCAGAAACTAAGAATAAGTGGATGCTCTAGAAGGGAAGCCAAGTCCTCCGCCAGATAAGGTACAGGTAACTGATCTCTATCACAGTTTAGCTACGCTTGACCCCTGGGCCTGTGTTCAGAGTAGGATTGCTGATCTAGGATCATGCCCCCCCTTTCCTTATTATCTTATTCATTCTGATCTTAAAGGCAAAACTGATCCTGGATCAGCACTCCAACACTGAAATGCATTATACGGGCCCTGACACCACCACACGACTCATTCAGTGACGCGATACAACCCTGTAACAATGTTCCTATGGTTTTCATGATTACTTGGTACTTCATCTAAGATTAGCTTCTTTGTTATGTAATATACACAACTTTCTCTGAGTCTGCGGCCATGTTCTCACAGCTATTTGGTAATGTACACTGAAACATGTTTGAGGGGGTTGCACCAATGATGTTTGTCTATTGGTTGCACAGACCCAGATGGTGTACTCCTGCATGAAAACCCACTTGAAGTGGAGTGTTATAAGACTTGGGTCATGTTCAGCAGAGCACACCGTTGCCAAAAGTTTTTTTTTTTTTTTTTTTTCCCATCAGGAAAGCTAAACTAAAATGTATGTTCTTATTGGACAAGTTTCTGTTGCAAATAGTTTTCTCCCATTCTGTACTGAACACAACCCATGAGTAGGACTAGATCTTGGTCTGGGCAACCACCCTTGAGGGTTTAGTTATAAATTTACTGCCGTTTTGAAATATGTGCACCAAAGTGATATCCTGGTTTCAATCCAGAGCAGAAGTTGTGGTAGGTTTTTTTTCTTTTTTCTAGGCACTCTATTTTCCCCAACAGAGGTTGTTTCAATATAAACGCAGCGAGGAAAGCCGTTTAGCATTCCACCCATTTCGACTTTAATTGCACAGAGTTTTAATTATGAAGCACAAAGCGTGACGACCAGCGGCAATAACGTTCACTGTGTTCTATTTGTAAAAGTGAAATCAGGACAGTGTTATGGCGCGTGTTAAACCAGCCCTACTGAGGACAACTCGCACAGCAGAGAAAATGGGGGGAAAACAACCATTTTAGACTTGACATTTAGACTGTTAAAGCAGTGTTGCTTTCTGACCTCCTAAAAGACTTCCCTTTAAAACATGGGTTATAATGATACACAAGGCCCCTTTAAAATTATTATTATTTTTTTAATTAAGGGGAAATCTGCAGTTGCTACATCCAACTGTGTCTTAAGACTTTAGTGAGGTATTGTGTTTCCAGGTTGAGCCAATCCAAGACCGGAAAGAGGGGAACATTTTAGGTCACTCGAGCGTTGCTTTTCAGGTTAAAACATGCAGCTCAATAGTTGACAGTGGAACCGAGCATGTCTGAATTCCCCTCCGTATTTACCATTCTGTCAGTGAGAGGCATCGGAGGGTTATGCTGGAAAGGCCTTGTCTAATAGCAGGAAGTCTACTATCTCACACCGCTAAGGTCTCTTATTGCTAGGAGTTCTTTGAATGGGGACATGTTTGTTTGTGGTCGGTGTTCCTGACATTGAGCTGAACTTAGGCCTACTACTTCCACTAAGTTCCAGGGCACAGTAAAGAGACTAATGCAGCCAGTCAGCACGATGTTGTTACTATGGTGATGCCCAGCCTAACTATCTCCCTCTCTGAATATTAGCTTGTGCTTGTTTAGACTGGCCCTGGGCCTGGACTTGTTGATTTTTGTTCTTCCCATTTCTCTGTGAGAGACTGAGACGGGGAAACGGTAGTGAATCTACAGAGTCCATTTGAGCCTGATCAACAGAATCATCCA
Organism: Oncorhynchus mykiss; assembly: GCF_013265735.2. NCBI lineage: Eukaryota > Metazoa > Chordata > Actinopteri > Salmoniformes > Salmonidae > Oncorhynchus > Oncorhynchus mykiss. The sequence continues at coordinate 33,673,852 of NC_048572.1, forward strand.
GCCTGGCCAAGGCAACAAAAAAAAAAGAAACAGTATTGTGTTCCACATTCTCCTCTCTTCTCCACACAGCTACATTGGGTCGCTTCCCAAATGGCACCCAATGTCCTATGTAGTGCACTACTTTTGACTAGGGACCTTGAGGCTCTGGTTAAAAATAGGGAATACAGTGCCCTTTTGGGACACGGTCTGGAACTTTGACAACTGCAGATGGTCTCCCACTCGAGGCTTTTATACCATCACCCTGATTCAACTCAATTGTTGGTCTCTATTCTAGAGACCACGGTTAGCTGAATTGGTGGTGTTAGTTCTGGGCTGGAGCAAAAGCCTGAAAACCATACAGCTCTATCTAGAACTGCTGTATGCAGAAGTTTTGAAACGAGAGAAACAAACCCTGTAGTCGACTGATCTAGGACATTCAATGAAGCGCTGGGAATAAGCAACATGTGCCAACAGCAGCCCCTAGTGGGCAAAAGTGATGCAAAGGTGATGCACCCCTCAAATGAAGTGGAATAAACTGGATTCCATTCTCAGGAGTATGCGAGTGGCTGAAGATTCTGAAAGGGGTTGATTTGACTTGTCGGCTTACATAATGCATTCTTGTTAAGTGTTAGCCGATCACTTTGAAGCGCTGTCCAGTAAAAGAGATGCAATGTGGGAGATGTACAGTGTGATGATCATGTGCAGAGCACACTGTAACAGTGGGTCTTTGTGTCGCCACCCTAATAGTTACTGTCTGGTATCTGGAAAAAGCTACATTTTAATATATCACTGTACTGTGTGTGAGTTCTCTACAACTGAACACCTGGATATGGCCTACTAAATAGGACGTAGACGTTCCTATCAGTTCTACTAACATCGAACCGCAAAGCGTGCAACCAAACAGCCAACGGCCCTGATCATCCTGATCATTCACTCCCTCCCCCTTCTGTTTGGTCCAGCCGTGACTGCATTACCCCCAGGGGACCTGGTACCCCTTGTTGGGAGTCACTGCATTAGATCAACCTCTCTTAATGGTAATCATGCTCATGTTATAGTGACCACCCGGAAAGCAGTGCTAATCGCATTAGCCTACGTTAGCTCAGCCGTACCGCAGGGGACCCACCAAATCCCGAAGAAGAGCGAGGACTTCATCTTCTAAATGCCTGACCTGAAGATCTGGTTTAAGTATCGTCAGGCCTCCTCAATACACACACACACACACCACACACTGTGCGACATAGAGGAGCCACTGTGTTATTCCATTACACAGGCCTAGTACATGGAGTCCGTAAACGCCTAACCCACAACTAAATCACATCAATATATCTTGATGTGGAGTAGTGGTTCTCGACTGGTTTTGCCTCTGGTTGAACCAGGCTGTCACAGTCGAGACCCAATATTCGCGTTGCGATAAAGAATTGGCAAAATACAATCTGGAAAACATGTTTTTGTTGTGCTATATTGATGGTAAATGTAGCAATTATATAAGGGAAAAACATATCTACCTCATTGTCAACATTTTGCCCATCTTCTTGAATGTTCATAAACTCTCGTTTTGAGGCTTCCAACGCCAAAATAGCACTGCTAATAATAGCTCCTATATTTAAATGAATGTGATATGAAAAAAAAACATTTCAGAGATTAAATGATTCGAAAATGTTAGTTCAATATCGTTTCTACACACTTTCTACCTGGTTTAAGTTGTTTTAAATTCAGACTGGAGTCTATATTTTAAAGAAAATGAGAAGATTGCCCACACTCACGACCCACTGTAAAATGTGGGTTGCGATTCCGATTCGCTGGCGTAGAAGACACCCCACATAACTGTAACACACACACACACTGGTGAGAGAATGCTAATGGCCTGGAATGTTTGACAGCGGCCTCTAAAAATATTGTTTTCACTCTTGAGTGTCTGTGTGAGAACCACTTTACCAGTCTGAGATTTAGTGACTTTCACTTTACACAAAATGTTGTCGCTGTGGTTATCAGTCTATATAAAGGACAGAAACGAGCTGAAACGACCTCTGTTGTACTACATAGTACTGTGAAATGTGTTCAAAGGGGATTAGAAATGTTTAAATCTTTATAATCACTGAATGTTTTTACCACAGTGAATGTTCTCTTGAATAATTTGACACGTTGAATTGTAAGTATATTCAAAATGCATCTAAAAGGATTTTTACTTTTTTTTTTTTTTTTTGATCAGGTTTGCTGGAATGGGTAATCTTCTAAAAGTCCTAACAAGGGAAATAGAGAACTATCCACATTTTTTCCTGGACTTTGAAAGTAAGTCTGAAGGAGTGTGCAGGAGTTTGACAGGATGCTGTAACCATGAAACTCTTCCCCGTAGTCCGTCAGTAAGCAGGTGGTTTGTATCTATGGGTCACTCCTGGACCGAAAGCTGTGGCGACGTCTGTACTTGTCTCGATCTTTCTTAACACGCCACCCACCTCCCTTTCTTCTCTCGCTTTCCTCTCTTTCAGAAACCAAATGGGGAATCTGTTAAAAGTGCTCACTTGCACTGAGCTCGAGCAGGGGCCAAACTTTTTCCTTGACTTTGAAAGTGAGCACAGCTTTTGCCTGGCCTGGGTTCTTCTACCTTCTCTACATCTTCACTTCTGTAGAGCTTTTACTAAGCAGGGTTTTGGGACAATTTCAATTCGCTTCCAATTAGAATTCTTTTTGTAATTTATTTTTCTTCCATTGGCTGAAATGAACCGGAATTGTCTCTGACCCTTTTTTTTTTACTAACCTACCTGCATGCTTCATAGTCCCTCTGCTCCTAGAACAGCCCACTGCTTGCCTATTGTTGTCTCATCTAACCACGCGATATCTGTTTAAAAGCCGCACCATGTCATCTTCCTCATATTGTCTCATGCCAGCGAATGACGCATTCTAGAAAGATCTTCTTGTTTTGGATGTTTAATACGTCCCGACCTCCCATTGGTCTATGCTTGTCCCGCTAGTAGAGATCTTAGACTAGGCCCCAGATGCAGTCGAAACGTCGTAAACCAATGGCGTCTCACGTTGCACGAACGCATGCAACATGAATCTCCATTGCTTCATTGCCTTGCCCTCTTCCTACACATAATGTAGGTTAGACACATAATGTAGGTTAGACACATAATGTAGGTGAGACACAACAGCTGAACTGTTTTAACATATTCAAATATCCTGTTTTTAGCTTAGTCACACATGGGGGGACACACTCACGCCAAGCATATTCCTTAGTGCTAAACTTATTCTTATTCATCCCTTGTTGTCATGGCAACATCACTTTTTTTCTTTTTTTAATCTACCATAGAGGAAGGGAAGGAGGGGAATGTTTTTTTTATAATGCAAATACTCCCCACAGTCAGTATTGTAACTAATGTTCTATATTTAGCCTTTGTCTGAATATATTGTAGGCTACTGACTGTTAGCTGCAGCTTATAGGAAAATGCCATGGGTATGCTTTTGAAAAGCTAGCCGTCTAAAGGGCAGAGCTGTAAATCTTCCGCCTGCTGTAGCTTGGTAGGGAGGAGCAGGCCATGCTGCTTTAATACCGTAAGAGACCTTGCCGATCTACTGTTTCACCACAGAGTGGCCTTGCTTTGTCTCGTCATGCTTTAGATTTAGTCTAGCTTTGATTCTAGAGATTCATGTCTGTCTATATAATTCCCTGACTAAATGTATTTAATTCTAATTAATTGTTTAGAAGTTGTATTGCGATGCGAGGAAAATGGCCTATACGTACGGGATTTGTTTTCGACAAACAGTCATACACATTGGAGCATCCCCATTTCCTGTAAACGTACCGTTTGCCTCGTCACATGATCATTAAAAACCAAAGTGTCAGAATGTGTGAAGTTTCATGCACAGTGTTTTGTCTATGTGCTGCCTGTTAGCTAGCCATGCTAACTGTTGTTGTGTGGCAGATGCACAGCCGACAGACTGTGAGAGGGAGGTATGGAACCAGGTGAACACTGTGCTCCAGGACTCTGAGAGCATCCTCTCTGGCCTACAGGCCTACAAGGGAGCAGGACAGGAGATACGAGATGTATGTATATCTACTGGATAATGCTCTCTCTCACACACACACACACACACACACACACACACACACACACACACACACACACATAGACATAGGCTATTCATATTCAGCACACACACAAACTGAAACAAACCTATACATTTATCGTTCTGTTAATGATCTCATTGACTTCCAATTCTCGGACCTGTTATTTTATTTTTTATATATCCCATATAGATGTATATTTAACCATTGTCTGTATGTGTGTCCCCAGGCCATTCAGAACCCCAATGACATGCTCCTACAGGAGAGAGCCTGGAACTCAGTCTGCCCCTTAGTCATACGGCTCAAAAAGTTCTACGGCTTCTCCCTGAGACTAGGTCAGTGCAACATTCAATCCCTTCACGAAGAAGCGCAGAGGGGGGATGACATTTTGGTGCTGTACTGTTATCTTAAAGGGGATTCTCTGCTACTTGTGTGTACTTTTTAGCCAAGTAGTTCTCAAAGTAGCGCTAAAAGTGTTCTCTCCCCTGACGTACTGCGTCACGCAAGTGCTGACACGTCGTTGCTCTCTCGCTTTGCTGTGGCTCCATGATGTGCCTCTTGCTAGCTGTCACTCATATGGCGAGGGGCTGAAGCTCATTGGTTAAACTTGAATTGCTAGGGGGCCGGCCCATGCGGGGAAACATTTTAGTGAATGGCACAGCTTCTAGAAAAACAGTTGCTTTCAACCTAGGGATTTCGTGACTAATTGAGGTAAAAACCGTAATTCCACAAAAAAGTATACACATAAGCTACACGTTGGCACATCAACCCAAAGCGGGAGGTAAAGAAAATGTGTAGGATTCACCAAAGTTCAGGAGCATGTCTTTTTTTTAAGTGTAGTCTTATTCACATTTGAGACGTAAAGTATTTTTTTGACAACCTAGCCTCGTTCTCCTGGTTGTGTGTCGAGGGGGCCATGTGTAGCCTGCTGGAGAGCCTGGCGTGTTTAAAACCTCACTCATGTTTGTAACGTAATATCTGTGTGTTTCTGCTCCTGTAGAGAAGGCTCTCCAGGGCCTGCTGGAGTCCCTGACGTGCCCCCCCTACACCCCAACCCAGCACCTGGAGAAGGAGCAGGCTCTGGCCAAACAGTTTGCCGAGATCCTCCACTTCACCCTGCGCTTCGACGAACTCAAGGTCGGACTGGCTGCTATTGGAACACTACATCAAACCACACTTTTTTTAATTAAACACACATCATTTCTCTGAAAGTGCAAAGTTTTGTACTCGTTTTATTCCCTCCGGTAAAGAGTTCCTATATTGTCTATGTTGGTACTGAATGATTGTTCTGTCTTTCAGATGAGAATTCCTGCCATTCAGAATGACTTCAGTTATTACAGGAGGACAATCAGTCGAAACAGGATAAACAACATGAATGTGAGTCAGAGAAACTGTTGTCATATCTAGAATTGCAAAAATCCTGTAACTTCCCCAATCCTGCAACCGGGATTTCTGAAAAACTTGCCAATTTTGGGGAAGTTACCAGAGTTTTGTGTCCGGGGGGGGGGGGGGGGGGTCGCCTCTGAACTCCTTTGTCGTTGCCATCCAGTCTCCTCTGCCTTGACGCTAAAGAAGGATCAGACGTTGAGCCTGACTGTCTGTTTTATGCCTGTCTTGTCTCTAGTTGGATATCGAGAGCGAGGTCAACAATGAGATGGCCAACAGAATGTCACTGTTCTACGCCGAGGCGACGCCCATGCTGAAGACCTTAAGCACAGCTACGACAAACTTCGTAACCGAGGTAAGAGACTAGTCCTTTTCCCCTTTGTTTGCTGCTCGGTGATACGATTTGATGGTCAGGTTTGTTTAATTTGATAGCAGCACTGTTCAGTCTGTTTTGAGGCAAGTTGGTGTTATGATGTTAATAGTAACCTTGTTCTATTCCCCCCCCACCCAGAATAAGACATTACCCCTGGAAAACACCACTGACGTTCTCAGCACCATGGCCAGCGTCTGTAAAGTCATGCTGGAGACACCGTGAGTTGACTTGACATGTTAGCAGCGTGACATTCCAGGGAAAATGTATCCAGAGCGACAGTATGTTTATCGATGCCACTATTAAACACGGTTCAACGTGTACTTTTAATTGAATAGCGTGTGTCGATGTCTTTCTCTTTCTCCAGAGACTACACGAGCAGGTTCAACAGTGAGGACACGCTCCTGTTCTGTATGAGAGTGATGGTTGGAGTCATCATCCTGTATGACCACGTCCATCCCAACGGAGCCTTCAACAAGTCCTCCAAGATCGACGTCAGCACCACCTCTAATATATACTGATTCTATAATACCCTGAAGGCCCAATCTTACTCTAATGTTAGCATGCGTAATTTCGCTCTTTCGTCTAAATCGCGTCAATGGGAAATGTGGGCGAGTTTTTTTTTTTTTTCCTGAATGCTTTAAACATGTATTTCAAGGTTTAAATTTTGTTTTTTTGCTTCTCATCAGATGAAGGGATGCATAAAGGTCCTGAAAGAACAACCAGCAGATAACGTTGAAGGTCTCCTGAACGCCCTCAAGTAAGTCTCTCTCCTCGCCTAAGTTTAGTACTTCTCTGAGGGGGAGAGGGGTCATGTCCAACCTTACTAAAGTTTCTGAACACCAAATGATTTACAAATAGAGCCTTGGTAAGAATGCTACTAACAGTTTTTGACGATGGTATGGGCGGTGCTCTTTGGTTGGAAGCATTTTCTCAGCAATGCGGCGAACAGTCCATGTGACTCCTGTGTCTTTTTTAGACGACCTTAATTAACATGGCACATTTTGATAGAAAAGTCTGAAAACAGCTGCCACCGAGGTGTTTCAGTCCCATTGCCTGCTTCACATTAGTCTGCTCTCTCTTTCAGGTTCACCACTAAACACCTGAATGACGAGTCCACTCCAAAAAACATCCGAACGATGCTTCAGTAACATTTCTATCGAAAGAGGGTCAATGTACTGACCTCAAAAAAAAAAAAGATGTATATGTTTACATAATTTAAAAGACTGGATGTTAATACTTGTGTATTTACATAGTCATTCCCTCCAACTTACTGAAACATATAGAACATGTACCTTTTACTTTGAAAAATGAGTTGGCTATACTGTAATTTTTGTTGGAAGCACAAATTGTGGATATACCTTTCAGCCTTACGAACTGAGCTTGGCAAGCAGCACTTGAAGAAACAAGCACTCCGGTTGGTTCCTATGAGGGAGCGGGCGAATGAAAGGAGCTTCATTGGTGGTTCGTTGTCAACAGAAGCTGAATTCCGAATTGATGTCGAACCGGGTCCCAGATCACTTTGCGCTGTCTTCCTAACGCCTGTGGTGGTTCAATGTTGGCAGGACGGCACAAACTGACCTGAGACCATGCTACCCAATCCTTATCCATCTCTGTAGATCGGGATGATTGGATGGGTGTAAGCAATATGGCGCAAATTCCACCTAGTCTATCAGAAGGCAAGGGGAAGATTGTTCAAACCTATCAGATCTACAGGAGTGCCTGTAGGGACTAGAGGTTGGTTTGGAATTTAGCGAGGGGAAGCATCGGTGGGGGGTGATGGCTTTCATTTTGAAGTGGTTTCGGTAAGTTGGCGGACGTTGTTGTGCTTCGTTGGCAAGGAAGTGACGGTGCCATAAGAAATAAACCAATCAACCAAATTAATTTTTTTTATTTTTTATTTTACCTTTATTTTACTAGGCAAGTCAGTTAAGAACAAATTCTTATTTTCAATGACGGCCTAGGAACAGTGGGTTAACTGCCTGTTCAGGGGCAGAACGACAGATTTGTACCTTGTCAGCTCGGGGGTTTGAACTTGCAACCTTCCAGCGCTCTAACTAGTCCAACGCTTCAACTAGTCCAACGCTCTAACCACTAGGCTACCCTGCCGCCCCAAGTGTTTGAGCCTGTGTGGCAGGAGGATGAGGATACAGTATGTCGTTTAGTTTTCTTTATTTTTCATGTATCAGGTGTGTTCCTTTTTGTATCTAACAGAAGTCCATTGCTCAAAGAAGCAGCTTTCAATACAAATTAAGTCATGGTTATTTTTGAAGTGACACGCAGTGGCAAAAACAATTCCTTCCTTTTTTTAGATCTCTACTCTGGTAGTAGGATAGCGGTGATTCTGGTGAGCCTTTTCTCCTAGTTGTTCTCCTTTATCCTCTTTAAGGACGAGTAACGCCTCCGTCTGACTGTGGTCCCATTCTCTATCCTCCTACCTGAAGTGTACTCGTTCCCTCACCGTTGGTGTAAGCGTTGAAAAATGTACTCGCAGCAGTCATCATTTCAGTACACACAAAGTACCATTCTGTCGAATAAGGCCTTGTCGCTCGCTCCTATACTCTTACGTACATCCGAATGTGCAAATATATTTGTGTCACTGATTTTGTTTGGAGGCACTCCAAGATTAAATCTACACTCCATATCTTGGTTTGATGATTGATTAAATATGTCAATTTCAGACTGGTGTTGACCCCTGTGTAATTTGTGTTGCCCTTTTTTTGAGTAGTTTGTGTGTGTGTGCAGCATTGTTTCATGCTAATGAACATTGACCAAAGGGGCATTATAGGAGTATTCTCAAAGCTCAATCAGCATGTATACACTGATGTCTATCTTTTTGACTTGGTTCAGTGGTGAATAATATTCATCTAATTATTAACAGGAGAACGATATTGGAAAGTTATCTACAAAATGTCAGGATTGTGAGTGGCTTTTGTTCTGGAAATATGTGGTGTTCTATGGAATTGGAGAAACGGTTGTTTGGTAAAGGTCACAATCGCTTGTTATTGATTTTTTATTTTTTTTAATGACTTGGAAGAAAATCTGCGTTAACTTGTTGTGCTGCTGTCTCGATCCTGTCTGTCCAGACGTATGTGGAATTGAAGCTTTTTTTTTTATGATAGGGAAATGCAGAGATGAAACCATTTTAGACTATGGCTGTTTACACAGGCAGCCCAATTCTGATGTTTTGCTCAATTATTGGCAATAGAGCTGATTTGGTCAAAAGACCAATTTAGTGGAAAAAGATTAGATTTGGTCTGCTGGTGTTAACGCAGCCTAATTGGCCTATGTCATGTTGAGCAGCATGCAAACAATTAGCCTGGTCCCAGATCAGTTTGTGCTCCTGCCAACTGGCATGAGGTCATTGTCAAGCCAAACATTTCACTTGACAATGAGTGGCAGGGAGTTGGCATGATGGCACAGACGGGCACTCGGGCTACTAAACAATGGCCAAGCCTTTACAAATGTGTCCTGTTCATATTTTCCTTATTAGAGAAACCCACAACCCTACAACCGTCAATGGGCTTTTTATGCTAGACTGAAGTAGCCTGTCTTGTGCCTTTTCTTGTCCCGAAGTCAGCAATAGTCACCGACCTCAGAGAATTATGAATTAAGTGTATGTAATTCTACAGTAAATTATTAGGATCCACAGTGTTAATGTGAAATGAGACGAAGGGCTATTATAGAGTTTTAAAATCCACACAGTGAATATCTGTTTGTCCATCCAAGCTTCACTAAAATCCTTACTCAATGCATCTCTGTAACATTACTCATCGTGATAACATGCAATGCTACTAACAAACGTTTAAGAAAAAAATGAAACAGGTCATAACCTCCACGGATTTTGACATTCATGTTAATTGTTTATTTTCTATATTGTCTGGTGATCCATAATGCACTTTGACAAGTGTGAGCCATACTTTTTGTGTGTGATGGATGCAATGTATATATGCAATGGATGAATACTGTATGTGGTGGACCTGTCAAATGTCAAGCTAAATGTGCACCATACAAGCCATATACTGAGGATGTTTCGAAGGTTTAATTCCAAAAAAAGATTTCCATCAAACTTCTATCAGTATTGAACTACACAATGTCTTCAGCACAATACATGTTGTTGTTATTATTATTATTATTATTATTGTGTGTTGTATGCAAGCTGTGTTGAATATTGAGATATTTGAATAGTAGTTGGATTTGCTTTAACTGACAATACTTTTTAATGGTTTGGAACGTTGGTTCAATGTTTCTTATAAATGGCTTTTGCTTTATATTGAATGGATGTGTGAACCGAAAATTAAACTGGTACATTTTCTGCACCTGGTTTTGTCGTCATGAATATTTTATTGACATTTTTCCATACCAAACATCAAATTATATAGTCATGTCCATAGATTGTGTTGTCATAATTCAACTTAGTGGAAATGTACGTCAACATGATTTGATGTAAAATCAAGAGTACACTTCTCAGTTCCATCTTCCCAGTACTGTTTGGTTGAACGGCTTCTCTTCTGATTCTCACTACTTCAGTATGTATAGTACTGTTATCAGTATTGTACGTCCTCTGTATTCTGTACCAGTGCTTCTCAACTGTTTTTTTTCTCCGGGCCCAAATTGGTACCCGTTGTCTCGGTCACAACCCAATATTAGAACTAAAAAAAGCCACCTGGAGAAGTATTTGTAACGCTATATTGATGTAGCAATGTATATGACAAGGTAACAACGTTCCCACATGTTCTATTGTCAATACTAATTTGACCCATGATTGATAAACGTGTGTATGCTAACTGGTTTGAGACCACAAAATCAACCAAATCTGCTAAATAGCTCGATATTGAGATACATTTTTTTTTAAATGATTTCTACAACCTTTACCTGGCTTTCGTAGTTTAAGTGCAGACTGAAGTCTTTTATTCGTCACCCCAAAACAATAATTGTATTTAATCAGACACCCGCGACCGATTTCTAACCACTCGACCAATGTTCCTTCTAAACTGTGCGCGCATTTCCTCCAGGACTGCTGCGCAGAAGAAATGCAAGAGATTGAACTTCACTGAGTTCGCCCAATTAGTTTGCAATATATAGATCAACGTTTTTTCTGTGATCGAATCAACATATCAGCCCCTTTTCAATGCAACAAACCTAATTTTACAAGATTGAGTCTGATTTTGTTGTAGCCAGAGCGCATGGAGTAGAGTGAATGCGCTTTTCAGATCTGAGCCGCCCGTGTGCACATTTCTTGATATTCTTTGCTAGTTAGCTCACTTATAGATAAGTATAGGTCAGCAATGGGGCGTTCCAGCTTCCTACAGAAGCACAAAACGTGTAGGCTACATTTCAACATGTCTTTAAAAAGTCAGTCTGGTAAAAAGCTTGTCTTAATTAAAGGGGCAGAGTTGTATTTTGAGACAGGCTTGAATATGCAAATAAGCCAATAGGCAGAGGGGTAGCGTACACTGTCTAATTCTCTGTATGGTAATAATTAATTGTTATTTGTAAAGGGGTTTCTTGCATCATACAACCCAAGGCAATTTACAGTCACCTATTTGGCCCATTGTCTAAAACTGTATGGGTACAGCCTCAGTGCTCACTGTAAACGCGCGCCGGAAGTTGCACAAAATTCTCACAATGTTGAAGTTCCTGCTCACAAGACCAAAAATATGCTCAGCCCCCCCCCCCCCCCCCCCCCCCCCCCCCCCAAAAAAAAAAAACTAGAGGGAACATTGGTCAGACTCCAGTTGAGCACCGCTGCTGCGGGACAATACGGACTGTATAACATGTAGGCATGCAGAACGTCTGTGCTACAGTACTAACGTGCTCCACAGGGTGGCGATATAGTTCACTCGTCTGATCCACCACTGGTCGCTGGTATCCTCCGTCCCTCAAACAGTGGTGCTGCTGAAACCTCAAACCATGTAAGTCAATTATACATCATACATGATACAGAACATTCACGCAGTGAAAGAAAGCATTAATTGAGTAAGAATGTCATGTCACGTGTTTCCTTGGACACAAGTTTCCTTTTTGATGGAGAGCTCATTCTGTTAGTTCAACCAAGAATGTACATTGAAAGGATTGGTCATCTATTGTCTTACTAGGCGTGGTCCTGTGTGTCCTGTGCGATGGACAGATTTAAGGAAAGTAGGAAAGAAGAAAAGGAGGAAGGAAGGGAGGGAAAGATGTTTCTAACTAGGAGTACTCCTGTTTGTCCTCATTGATGCCCTCAGTCCTTCCTGACTGAGCCTGGGCACCGCTGGCCTCACAGGACTAGGTCGTATCCCAGCGTTCCATTGGCTCGACCGCGACAGGCTCTTGGCTGTTGCCTTGGTGACAGGGTACTCTAGGCTCTGTGTGGCCCATTGGGGGCGGAACCGGTTCTGCTTCTGCTGTCCTGCTCCAGAACCCGAACCTGGAGTCAGGTCCAAGGACAGGAACATCTAAGAGGGAGAAGAACAGATGCAAACTATGTATATTTTGATGCATGCCTACATGTTATACAGTCCGTATTGTCCCAATCTGTGTGTGTCTAAGTTGCAAGATGACACGATATGTGAAGTCCTCTTATTGTATTCTGTAACAATATATTTAGGTGTGTTTTCTCTTTTAGTTTGGTATTTCGGCTGATAAAATGTGTGGTATTTCTGTAAATGGAAACACTTAGAATGTTCAATGACAGTGTTCCCTCTCCTCCTCCCCTGAAGCAGCAACAGCGTTTTTGTCCTCACTCACACACACACACACACACACACACACACACACACACAGAGAGAGTCCCCCTGGGTAACGCATTTACATGAATTTCCATGTGAAGTCTGTTCAATATGCATTATGTCTCTTGGTGTGTGTCTCCTGGGAATTCTAAGCATTCCCTTGGCTGTTATCCAAGACAGGGTCTTTCAGACTGGTCATATTCTGATGAGAGGTGCTTACCAATGACTTTGCCTTGCGCAGTTTATAATTGAATGCAGACAGCTCTTTCTTATTTTCATTGTATGTGTTGAAGACCCCTCTGCTCTTCACTTTTCTGGAAAACAGACCTTTGTCACTGGAACACCAGGCCAAGTTACATTGGAATTCATAGGCTGATTTAACCAATGTCTGATTGTTCAATTCAATATTATACTTTATTTATAGCCTCAGGGGCAAATAAGAGTTGATTGTGCTTTCATTTGGGAAGGAATGCATTGGTTTGGTAAATGCTTTGTATTTCAAGACTGATGTACTTTTTACTACTCACACACACACACACACACACACACATACTAACTACATACTAGAGGAAGTGGTCTTACGCTTGGTGGGCGTGCTCTATGGGGTCCAGATTTTCCAGATAATTGAATCGCACGGTGTCAGTGGGGTGTCTGTCTGCACCCCTCCACGGGGGTAGCCCCTTCAGCTGGGACCCTCCTGACCACCTCGTGGTGCCGCCACCGCTCCTCTCTTGCTGGACGGGGTGTGCGGATCGCACCTCTCTGAGGAAGCTCTCTGATTGGTCAAACGTCACACTGTTTATGGACGTCACCTCGGGGACAATGAACTCCTGCTGTGATAGAGTCTGAACACACAGAAATGGTGTCTGTTCCGTGCAGGTAGTTTTATACACTGTCCAGGCCCCCAGTCACTCACCTTAGGTTTGCCGATGTGGAGCTCCAGTACGGTCTCTATGTAGTGTCTCTTCCAGACCCCATGTTCAAATGGTGTGGGAGCAAAGTTGATGCACCAGCCCAGTTTAAGACACTTGGGCATCCATTGCTGGTCCAACTCAACTATACCCTTCCAGTGCCAACTCACCTGCCAACACAGGTACACAGGTACCGCTAAAATGGGCCAGGACATGTCACACATTTAAGTGTTGTAATGTGGTGCCTAAAAGCATATGTATGATGCTGAAATGACTGGGTGAATATAGCTAGGAACCTATTATTATAGAATGAGAGAGTGTCTCAATTTAAAATAAAATAGCTACACAATCTTCAGTCACATAACTTGTTTACTGTTCAATTTCTGCTACATATATGAACAAGACCAGAAACACCCTTGCCTACCTCCCTACTGTACCTACCTGTGCACACCTGCAAAGACTCCTGGGGTCGAGGAAAGAGAAGACATAGAGAGAGAGAACTCTGGGCAGGACAGAGGTGAAGTCTAGGTTCTCTTCTGGAACCCTCTTGGTCAGGTTCTGACGGAGGAAACGCAGCTGGCCCACTGAACACCGCGAGAAAAAGTCCTGTAGAACCGCCTTCCTCTGGCCGTCGCTCCACTTGTCAAACTAACAGACACACAGGGATGGCATCAGTTGATCTTAAGTGATGTCATTTATTTTTTAATTTAACTAGGCAAGTCAGTTAAGAACAAATTCGTATTTACATTGAGTGGGTTAACTGCCTTGTTCAGGGGTAGAATGACAGATTTTTTTTATCTTGTCAGCTTGGGGATTTGATCCAGCAACCATTTGGTTACTGGCCCAATGCTCTAATCACTAGGCAACCTGCCGCCCCCAAACAAGCACCTTCTTCAGATGGGGGTAAATAAAGTAGAAAAGCTGTAAAAAGATTGCTTATGTGGTTCTGGCTGCATTGTTGTATGTCTAACCTATTCTCCATGGTTAATATTTTAGCAATTTTTAACCTTCCAATTTTTAGAGGCCCACTTACCCATTTTCCCAGCAGGTTTCTTCGCTCTTCAAACACCTAAAGGAGAGAGATGTTTAATCTAAGTAGAAGATTACATTAAAACTGGATTATTATAAAGATTAGAGGTCACCTTTACATTGTTATTAGACAGCTGGTGGTTAAGAGGTGTCCAGGCACTCATTTTGGTCTGCATCTTGGCCGAGGTTAGTGAGGTCATCTTGGCCGAGGTTAGTGAGGTCATCTTGGCTGAGGTTAGTGAGGTCCTCGGTGCAAAGGACATCTTTCAGCTGCTACAAATCCGCAACAAGTCAGATCTGTGTGGAGGGAGAAGAAGATTGCATCACCTGGTAGATGCATTGAAGTGAATCGTCATTGTTTAGGGCTATCGCATGTGTATTTATTTGCGTTATTCACTCATTAAATTAGAGTAGCTCAAGCAGTCCTAGTCAGTCAATGAACAGTCACATAAAACCTACATAAGATACCTGTACAATTACTAGCTCTGCTTTCTCTATATTACAGATGTGGATGGTCCACTAGACTAGTGGAAAAGTCCTACCATCAATCTCCTCCGGCCTATGATGCATGAAGCAAGCAAGCATAGTTATCATCCCAATCACGAATCCTCAGTGTTATGTATTCGTATCTTGTCCATAGGATTACCAGTACATGTCACTTTGTTCTTCAAGCGCTCGTACAGTTTACCTGTTTCCATAGTAATGGGTGTACTGTGGGGTGCACCTCCCCCTCTCCTTCTCCACCCAACGTTGTCACCGTCGCCGCTTTGCGTAGTCAAGAGCAACGACATGAGCGACGCAAACACCGCTTGACACACAAGGGTGGCGCTGTTGCCACCGAAATGCAATTCGCACACACAAGGTGCGGCATGCATGTGGTTTCAGTGGGTACAATGTCACCGTTCACAATGTTGCAAATCACGCAGAGCATGTTGCACACACGATACGGATTTTGTCTAGTTTGCAACACATTTTGCCATTCAGGGAGTTTGATGACTTCATAGCCTATATTCTCCACATTTTTCTCACGTCTTTCCATTTGTATTTTATTCCTTGTAGATGTAGGGCTTCAGTGCGCACAGGTGTGAACCTCATTCAAACCAATCATTTTGTCATTTCAAAACTGAAAAGGCAAGCATTTGAGTTCAGTTGGCTGCGCGTCTGTGTTTAATGCGCGCTCTCGCTCTTCGAGGCCATCGGTTGTAAACCTGCTGGGCGAGGAGGAGGGAGAGAGGGAGCAGGAGAGGAGTGGGCTATTCACTCATTGTTACGGCCTCGAGGAGCGGCGAAGACCCCAACACGTGAATTAATCTTCCCGACAGAAAGGTAAAATCGTCTTATTTTATGATATATTTCTGGCACTCCCCTAGATATTTTCTGTTACAGAATTGCGGACACATGTATTGGCAACACGGCTGGATCGTAGTAACGTTAAATCATCGGGATACGCCTGGAGAGATTCAGTTTAGGTCGACTAGTCACCATACGGTCAGTATCAGTTGAGATTAAGTAGCCCAACCGTCATCTTTTGTTCTGCTTCATAAAATGTTTACTTTTGTCGGATAAAATGTGTTTATCCACCAGGCGCTGTCGGAGGAGTGACCAGCTGCCTTTGACATATATATACTAATATAGTTTCATGTCATCACTGTTGTGTCTATTTACCGGTAGTTTTGTAACATGGTTCTAAGCATGTAATGCGCAACAATCCTGCCGAAGACGCCAGTAAATGCTATTACGCACAGTCATTTGCCTACAGTGCAAGCCACTATCAGTATATTCAATTGTGAAATGTCACATATTGTTTGAAATGTTTCAGGGGTTGTTTTTACGTGTCATATTTGAAAGTGCATGGTCTGTTAGTGGTAATGGATGCTGTGGAAAATAGGTTCTGGCGAATAATTATCTTGCAACAGGGTGTGTGCGTATTTAAAGAGACAATATATAATGCAAATTGCTATAACTTTACTATTATGGTGCCGTTAAGCTACTACAGAAATATAATTGGTGCACTAATTCACTCATTCAATATCCACCCACATACCAGATTATAATCCCCATGAATAGATAATAAAGCATCATTTCTCATAATGTGCCTCTTAAAATATTGTGTTAAGATGCATCATTAATTGTAGTCGCATTTGCAATTGTTTACATTTTGTAAACATGTATTATCTCCCCTCTCTATTCTCCCCCCAGATCCCTTGACATCTACACTTATTGCAGGGATCCACTCTCTGATCCTAATCATTGTTCATATTCTGTGTATAAGCACAGCGACCTGGTGAGAAGTGGTCCAACACCCAACGCCAGGACTCATGGTCAGGTGATGGAGCTCCTATGACTCAAGAGGGAGATGGAAACAGCCAGCCTCAGCCATGGCGTCCATCTTGGATTATACCCACGCACACAGACTGTCACTCTCTGAGACCAGGAACAGGACCAGTCTCTCCCCTGACTGTCAATTACCTGTACCACGCGTGAGCTCTCTCTCTTGCGCCAACCTTTGTGAATGAGGGTGATCATTCGGACTGTACCTGTGTCCAGCCTGGGTCCCTCCTTACCCCTGTCCCTGACCCTGCCTGCGGGGACCATGGGGCTCCTGTGGGTGCTGTGTGTGTCCATGCTGATGGCTCCAGCAGTGGTGGTAGAAGCCATCCCCATGGAGTCTGCTGCTGGGAGCCACAGCATGTTCACCTGTGAACCTATCACCCTGCGCATGTGTCAGGGCCTGCCCTATAACTCCACCTTCATGCCCAATCTCCTCAACCACTACGACCAGCAGACCGCCGCGCTCGCCATGGAGGTAAACACTGACTCACTGTTTTTCATGTCTTGCTCTCTCTCTCTTGCTCTCTCTCTTTCTCTCATTTCCAGGCTGTATCACATCCGGCCGTGATTGGGAGCACAATTGGCCAAGCGTTAGGCCGTCATTGTAAATACGAATTTGTTCTTAAATGACTTGCCCAGTTAAATAAAAGTGAACAAAATATATATCATGTGTCTGGATGAAGAGACACATGCTGCAACTGTACTGTCCTTATCTGTGCCAGACTCTGTGGTCTGTCTGCCCCATGGACATCGTAACAGTAGCAGACAGTGCTACCATGGATAATGGAATAACCGGTAATGTTGATAATATCAAAGTGGTAGCCTACTTTTAGTCGGCTCCTCTAGCCCAGGGGACTGAGAATATATTACAAAAACATTATGTGATAAATTAACTTTTAACATTTCTTTTGGGGCCATTTTTAAAACCATCAATTATTAAATGACTCTGTGAAATGAATTGTGTGGTGGTCTAATCTGCTGCAGCAACCTGCTGTTTCTGCTGTGACAGACAAGCCAACAGCAACTAGAGACGATTTCAAAGTCATTTCTGCTTTAAAGACTATAAAAACCCATTTTATGTAACAGGCTTTGCTTCGTGGGCTTAACATTTGGCTAGGATCTAGATCCACTCTGCTGAAGTGAAGTGAATTAACAGTCCTGTTCATGATACGATGTTGGATTCCAGCCGCTGCCCGGATTAAGCTGGCTGTACAGTGCATGATTTACCCATGTTTATTGTTCTAATTCCGGTATCTATGGAGCTGTAACACACTCACACATACAGTGCATTCGGAAAGTATTCAGACCCCTTCCCTTGTTCCACATTTGTTACGTTACAGCCTCATTCTAAAATGGATTTTAAAAAAAAAATCTTCATCAATTTACACACAATACCCCATAATGACAAGGTGAAAACAGATTTTTAGAAATTGTTGCACATTCTTTTCAAATAAAAAAACAGGAATACCTTATTTACGTAAGTATTCAGACCCCTTTGCTATGAGACTTGAAATTGAGCTCAGGTGCATCCTGTTTCCATTGATCATCCTTGAGATGTTTCTACAGCTTGATTGGAGTCCACCTGTGGTAAATTCAATTGATTGGACATTAATTGGAAAGGCACACAGCTGTCTATAGAAGGTCCCACAGTTGACAGTGCATGTCAGAGAAAAACCAGGCCATGAGGTCAAAGAGCTCCGAGACAGGATTTTGCACAGATCTGGAGAAGGGTACAATTTTTTTTTTCAGCATTGAAGGTCCCCAAGAACACAGTGGCCTCCATCATTCTTAAATGGAAGAAGTTTGGAACCACCAAGACTCCTCCTAGAGCTGGCTGCCCGGACAAACTGAGCAATCGGGGGAGAATGGCCTTGGTCAGGGAGGTGACCAAGAACCCGATGGTCACTCTGACAGAGCTCCAGAGATGTGGAGATGGGAGATCCTTCCAGAAGGACAACAATCTCTGCAACACTCCACTAATCAGGCATTTATGGTAGAGTGGCCAGATGGAAGGAAGCCACTCCTCAGTAAAAGGCACATGACACCCCGGTTGGAGTTTGCCAAAAGGCACCTAAAGACTCTCAGACCATGAGAAACATGATTCTCTGGTCTGATGAAACCAAGTTTGAAACCAAGATTGATGGTGCCAGGTACAGTGAAGGCAGCATAATGCTGTGGGGATGTTTTTCAGCGGCAGGGACTGGGGGACTAGTCAGGATCAAGGGAAAGATGAATGGAGCAAAGTACTGAGAGATCCTTAATGAAAACCTGCTCCAGAGCACTCAGGACCTCAGACTGGGGCGAAGGTTCACCTTCCAACAGGACAACGACCTTAAGCACACAGCCAAGACAATGCAGGAGTGGCTTAGTGACAAGTCTCTGAATGTCCTTGAGTGGCCCAGCCAGAGCCCGGACTTGAACCCGATCGCACATCTCTGGAGAGACCTGAAAATAGCTGTGCCGTGACGCTCCCCATCCAACCTGACAGAACTTGAGAGGATCTACAAAGAAGAATGTGAGAAACTCCCCAAATCAAATTTTATTTGTCACAAGCGCCGAATACAACAGGTACAACCTTACCATGAAATGTGTACTTACAAGCACATAACCAACAATGCAGTTCAAGAAATAGAGTTAAGAAAATATTGGCTAAATAAACTAAAGTAAAAAATGTAATAAAAAGTAAATAGTCCATGTCAACATTTGATAACTTGTTCAGCAGTCTTCTGGCTTGGGGCTAGAAGCTGTTAAGGAGTCTTTTGGACCCAGACTTGGCTCTCCGGTACCTCTTGCCGTGCAGTAGCAGAGAGAACAGTCTATGACTTGGGTGACTGGAGTCTTTGACAATTTTTTGGGCCTTCCTCTTACACCGCCTAGTATATAGATCCTGGATGGCAGGAAGCTTGCCTCCACTGATGTATCGGGCCGTACACCCTACCCTCTGTAGCACCTTACGGTCGGATGCCGAGCAATTGCCATCCCAGGTGGTCATGCAACCGGTCAGGATGCTCTCGATGGTGCAGCTGTAGCATTTTTTTAAGGATCTGGCAACCCATGCCAAATCTTTTCAGTCTCCTGAGGGGGAAAAGGTGTTGTTGATCCCTCTTCACAACTGTCTTGGTGTGTTTGGACCATGATAGTTTGTTGGTGATGTGGACACCAAGGAACTTGAAACTCTCGACCCGCTCCATTACAGCCCCGTCGATGTGAATGGGGGCGTGTTTTTCCCTCCTTTTCTTTTTCTCCTTTGTCTTGCTCACTACAGGTGTGCCAAGCTTGTCGCGTCATACCCAACAAGACTCGAGGCTGTACATTTGCAGACATTTCTAAAAACCTGTTTTTTGCTTTGTCATTACGGGGTATTGTGTGAAGATTGATGAGCGATTTAAAAAAAATATATATATATACATTTTAGAATAAGGCTGTAACGTAACAAAATGTGGAAAATGTGAAGTGGTCTGACTACTTTCCTAATGCCCTGTACTGTACGCACACACAGAGCTGGCGGCTATAATGCATGAATGTGTCCTTGCTTTTGACTGTTGAGTGATCCTCTTTACAAGCTTGATTGTTGGCATTTGAACTCAATCAGAGAGCAGCTGCATTGCCTCGTTAGGTGAATCTAGTGGCATGTATATCTATCTATGTAGATTCATCTATCCAGTACTTAGCAGGTTGCTTCCTTGCCTTTCCATCCCCCTCCATCCATCCATCTGATCCATCCACCCAATGCTCCATGCCACCCAACCCCACTCTCCACCACTACCCACCTCTCTCTGCCCTGCTCTGCCCACTCAGAGGGGCAATGGAGGGGATGATACTGAATGCTGAGCCCTGTCCGCCCACTTGTTCCTATCCTACTATTAGGGGACTGAGATGGAGGAGGCAGAGAGGGAGAGAGGGAGAGAGTGAGAGAGAGAGGAAGAGAGAGTGAGCGAGAGAGCAAGGGATATGTGGGAGTTATGTAAGTAAACTCTGCTCTGAATGTGCCCTGGCCTCGGGAGATAGAGAGAGGCACTACATCCCATCTGCACTAAGTGAACCCAGCTTATCCCTTTTAAATATCCCATGCCATTCCCATGCCATTCCCATGCCATTCCCTGTAGTATTCCCAAAGTATTCCTGAGATCCCGACCTCAGTTGAAGGGGTTTAATCAGTTGCTGTTCATAACCCAAAGCAGTTATTATTATTTGGCTGTAAAATAAATACACAAAAACGACCCTAGATGTGAACCAGTTAGCAGTGTTAGCTTGACTTATAAACCACTGTTATTTTTTTAGCCCAGGTTTTTTTTTTGACACTTGTTTAGTTTGAATGTGCACTAAACTAAGGCTTTTGGTTAGAGACAACAGTTCAGTTTGATTAGACATGCTTTCACCAGCATGTCTCTGTTAGTCGCATTCAAAAGCTAGTTTGATGTTTGGAAAACACATGAATCCCAATAGATGAGGAAGACTGCGGCTCCAAAACGCCTCTCTATCTCTATGTCCATGTTGTCTCTTCATACTAGCCTTGGCATGGCCGACCGGTCCATGGGAGAATACCAGAGCCTTTAAGAAGAGAAAAAGCCAAATGAGGATTGACAGTTGATTTGAAAGGGAATTAGGTCCACCCAATAGCCATGATAATGATGATGAATGGCTTGTAGCGTGGAGAAATTGTGACTTGGACGAGAACCAATGGCTTCCTTTCATCCCTGTCTGGAGAGAAAACCCTCAGAAGTGGTGTGCCTTTTAAAGATCTTCATGTCTTTTCCTTCTAAGTGAGGTTGGGGCTGGGAAATTTGTAGCATAACTGGCTAGCCCTTGCCTCTAGAGTAAAAAAAAACGCTCAGTATCTACATCCCCCAAACCCCAACCCTCATTTAATCATTCTCCAGTATAGTGTTTTTCAGTTTGGTTTCTGTTTTTTGGCTCTGTGGTAGCTGACCATTTGGTGCACAAATTACACCTCTCAAAATAAGCTCCCAGTCAGTCAGTCGTTGGGGATTGTTGTGGCTGTGACTGACCTCAGTATAACCCCACTGCTGAAGTGGGACAGCAGCCTGAAGACTGGGAATCTGCTATTTCTGTGCCATCTTCTGTGCTTGCTAAGAGAGGGAGCTTCGGTGGTACATCTGTATGGAGTGATATTAGTGCCACCTGAAATTTCATATGAATTGACTCATTTCAGATTCAATTTCTGATGGGACTAGTATCACTCCATAGATCTGACTGGCATGGGTAGAAAGAGAAAGGAGATAGATAGATAGATAGACTATATATACATAAGTATGTGGACACCTCTTCAAATTAGCTGATTCAGCTATTTCAGCCACACCTGTTGTTGACAGGTGTATAAAATCGAGCGCACAGCCATCCAATCTCCATAGAGAAATATTGACAGTAGAATGGCCTTACTGGAGAGCTCAGTGTCTTTCAATGTGGCACCGTCATAGGATACCACCTTTCCAATCAGTTCATCAAATGTTTGCCCTGCTAGAGCTGTAAGTGCTGTTATTGTGAAGTGGATACGTCTAGGAGCAACAACGGCTCAGCCATGAAGTGGTAGGCCACACAAGCTCACAGAAAGGGATCACAGAGTGCTGAAGCGCATAGAGCGTAAAAAACGTCTGTTCTCAGTTGCAACACTCACTATCGCGTTCCGAACTGCCTCTGGAAGCAGCGTCAGCCCAAGAACTGTAGGTCGGGGGCTTCATGAAATGGGTTTCCATGGCCAAGCAGCCGCACACAAGCCTACGGTCAACATTTGCAATGCCAAGCATTGGTTGGAGTGGTGTAAAGCTCGCCGCATTGGACTCTTGGAGCAGTGGAAATGCATTCTCTGGCGTGATGAATCACGCTTCACCATCTGGCAGTCCGATGGATGAATCTGGGTTGGGCGGATGCCGGGAAAACGCTACCTGCCCCAATGCATAGTGCCAACTGTAAAGTTTGGTGGAGGAGGAATAATGGTCTGGGGCTGTTTTTTAGGGTTCGGTCTAGGCCCCATAGTTCCAGTGAACGGAAATCTAAAAGCTACAGCATACAATGACATTCTAGATTCTGTGTTTCCAACTTTGTGGCAACAGTTTGGGGAAGGCCCTTTCTTGTTTCCGCATGACAATGCCCCTGTGCACAAAGCGAGGTCTTGCCTTTTACCAATAGATTATTGAATCTATTGGTATAGTATGGCTGACTAAATGTAATATTTATGAAACAATAATGAACAAATAATAGTTTAATTATTATAATGAATCATTCCCCCATGTTATGCCTTTTGTCAGTGTTTGACATGTGTATCCTCTACAGATAAGGTTTCTGTTGTATATAAATCAGAAACTCCGTCCGTCCGTTGTAAATTCATATAAAAGGCTGACTGTGGTCTCTGATGACCGTCAGACACACGTGCACAGTATGCAGATAACACATGGCTAGTAGCTAGCGAGGGATGTACGATACATGTTATGGTCTGATAAACCCAGCTCACTCTGACCCAAACCCACAATAGACCTCTGTTTTATTTAATGTCAAACATGCTGTTTATAAGCTCCAGACTGAATGGAATCTCTCTTTCTTTCTCTCTTTCTCTCTCTCTCTCTCTCTCTCTCTCTCTCTCTCTCTCTCTTTCTCTCTGTCTCTCTCTCTCTCTCTCTCTCCCTCTTTGTCTTTGTCTTTCTCTCTCTCTTTCTCAACAACAACTGGTGTGTGTGGTTAATAAACAGTAATGTGAATAACACGGCCGGCTAGCTGAAGGAGGAGGTGGCCCATCCTTCTCTCCCTTTCTCTCCTCTGCCATATCTCAGTCTTTTGTCCTTCGCTCCCACCCCTTCCCCCATGCGAGGTACACTGCACGGTTGCCTGGGAAACGGGTCCCAATTGTGTCGTTAACAAAGGGGCAAGCTTTCTGTGGCTCTCAGGAGGTGGTCCCCGCTCGCCGCCCTCTGACCCCTGCTGAACACACCACGGCCCCATCCTCAAACTAGTCCCTCCGTCTGTTGGTGCATCAGCCGTTGCCCTGGCAGTCAGGGTAGAAATGCAGAGAATTGAGCAGAGAGGGGGAAAGGAAGGAAGGAGCAGAGAGGGAAAGAGGAGAACGCGGGAGTGGATGGATGGAGGGATAGATGGGAATAGAAGATAAATCCAGTAAATTGTGAGACTTCTTCCAGATATTTAATAGTAGTATATCACTCAGATCAGTTGTCTGTGTAGATACAGTACATTGTTGATTGATCTGTCATTAATTCTCTTATCAGTGATTTAATTTGAGTCATAAATAAGCTTTACCGGACCGGTCATGAAAAATATGACAAATAAATATGACAAATATCACACAATCATCAAAGTAGCAATTTGTTTTTTCATTTATGTATTTTTGAGGGCAGCCATTTCCAGGTGGCTTCATATAATTTGACCACTTTTTTGGAGATCCAAAATCTCTTAACTAGCCCCATAAATACATAATCACATTACAGCGAGTTGAAATTGCATTATCATACTTATCCTCAGGGCTAGAACAGCATTTGACAGAATTGTATGTATTACACGCTTGAGCCACTTACATAGTAACAGTGGAGTGAGGGGGCTCTGGGGCAAAAGCAGACCAATCTCCGCCGTGCGTACGCACGCACTCACACACACACACACCCACACCACACACACCCACACCCACACACACACCCACACACACCCACACACCCACACCTCCACAGACACACACACACACACACACACACACACACACACACACACACACACACACACACACACACACACACAGCCAACCTCTGGCAGACACACAGCAGCTGTTTCTAATGTGACTAAGTTACCATAATCCACTGTTCTGTTCCAGAGCACACAAGACAAGACGTCTTACATTTGTTTGGGCTGCCATGTGGATAAAGATAGACACACACACACACACACACACTAGGGTTGAATGGCGGAACCGGTTACTGGGATTTACCGCCAAAAAAACACTCCCTTTTCCCGGGATAAATAACTGCGAGAAACCAGTACATTATAATCCATTATGTATATGAACAGCATGGCGTAAAATGGAACTGTTAAATGATATGTGAAGTCTAAATCTGTCTTCTCTACGGCCTCTGCATGATGAATCATCAACGCTCAGGGTGGGGACAGACAGCCCATCTCAGTATGGAGCGCAGCTCACAAGGCATGTAGACCTATAATCTCATTTTGGTAACTTTTATTCTTGTCACAGGTAGGCCTGCATTTGCTGCAGCAGAGTCAGTAATATAAAGAGTGAATGTGCGTCTAATTCACCCATCGCCGTCTGGCTTTCGGGGGTCACCTTCTTTTCTAATTGTAAAAATAATTGTTTTTATATTGCAGCTGCAGAGTTTTAACTCGAATACCGTTGCTTTAAATCAGTGTGCACACACTCTCTCACAGTCTTTCCCTCTCTCCAACTCCATTCAAATTGCATTCAAAATAGATAATCCTGTTCTAGATTGATATATAGCCCTATGTACAGATGTTGTAGCCCACCTCCTTCAGGTAATGCATTCAATGCAGTATTAGTCTTATATTCAGCTAATTAATGATGGGTTCTGCATAGTAAGCTTCTAATTTATAGCCTCTGTCTCTTGCGCAATACGCACGTAATCTGCTGGCCTCTCTCCTTAATGCTCCTTAGCTCTTGGAGTCCCGTGCAAGAAAAGCTAGACCAAATTTTTGTTTGCGTTTCTTCTACCAATAGACTATTCGAAGAGGGACGAAAGCGCTTTGTTTGCTGAATGTGAAATACAGCAGCCCAATAGAACTCACCGGTAGTTTGAAGGAAGAGCGAACGATCGATGGCGGTAGGCTACAGCGGTTATTTATTCAGACCCATAACACTTCAGTCTTCACGAAGAGAAGTGAAAGCCTTCTGCATCTAATTCTAGTCCTATATTATTGATGGATGTCATTCAATTTCTATAGAGAAGGACAACAAAACGTATTTCATTTCACTTTTGGAAGCGAGGAATGAACAAAGCAACAATAGAGAGAGAAAGAGGAGGAAGGCTAATAACATTGGGGGAAATAGTATGAAAGGTATATGTGCCAGCCTACCAATTATACAAATAGGCCCTATTATATTTAAAAATTAAGTCAAATTAAGTCAAATTTGCTAGCCTATACTTGTAACATTGTAGGCCGCATGTGCTGCACCAGAATCGCATGTTCTCTCCCTGCTTTATCATGGTTTGAACACGTTATTCCAGTACATATAATACAGTATAATACAACACAGTACAGTAATGCAGTACACACTGAGAAATATTAGCCTAGTGGAGCTAGTTTCATTTATTTCACCAAGAGAACATATCTATGGGCTTTTCTGTTTTTCTGTTGTGCTAAATGTGCAGTAGCCTATATCATATATGTATTGGATAATGGCACGTGTGCTTTTTTGTGCTAGGGCTCATAAAATATCTTTAAATGTAGGGTTTATAAAATGTCTTTAATGTAGGTCTCATGAAATGTATTTCATGTATGGTTCATCAGGCTCAGGTAGCATCAGACTTTAATTTGTTTTTTATCAAAGTTCTACTCAAATCCAGACATAAAGCTATTTATATGAATTATAATGCTTTTGAACGACACTTCCGGTTTTGGCGGGAAATACCGGTCTACCCGGGAGAAACGTGATTCATTCTCGGGATGGAACATCTGTAAAATACCGGGAAAATATTCAACCCTCTAACACGCACACACACGCACACATACCATACATTCATCTCGTACTAGAGCACACATCTGCCTTAGAAATGCGGAGGCAGAGAGCAGAAGAAAGGCAAACCCCAGATGCATATCCACTTGAAGTTAAATCATCCCTGTCCTGTCTGTGTGTGTAATACACCATGTAATGCACCATGTCACCGGACTGGAGGCTGGCGAAGGCTAGGGAAGGGTGCCACCCTGTTTGATTCTATACAGATCAGATCAACGTGGATGTGTTTGCCTGCTTGTTTGATCTCAAAGATTTGATTAGGAAGATGGTGCCAGGTGTGTCATAAGATCTTGGTTTAATGAAAAGGAATGCTCGAGGGTTGGGGTAACAGGCATTTACCGATTGGTTGCTATGAAGGAAGTTCTTCCCCATAGAGATCCTATAATACACTCTATTTCATTCTGTGTTTCTTCCCATCTTACCACCGCCTCAAGCGAGACTGTTTTGGGCCTTGTGTCTGCAGGCGGTCAATTTATTCAGAACTGATTGCTTTGACTGTTTTTGACAGGTGTG
The DNA here is from genome assembly GCF_013265735.2 of Oncorhynchus mykiss. Lineage (NCBI taxonomy): Eukaryota > Metazoa > Chordata > Actinopteri > Salmoniformes > Salmonidae > Oncorhynchus > Oncorhynchus mykiss. The sequence continues at coordinate 33,700,865 of NC_048572.1, forward strand.
GAAGTGAACCAATCTACTAAAATACACATAAACAAGAAAAAAGCCTTGTACAGATGCAGTAGTAAGTCACCAAACACAGTAAAACCTACACAAAATACGGGACGGGTGGCATTTGAGGACGGGTGGCATTTGAGGACGGGTGGCATTTGCTCTGCCGTGCTTTCCTGTACATCTAGAAACTCAAATACTGTATGTGTGGATATATATATATATTTTTTACTGCATTCAATATTTTGTTCAGAGGATGTCAGTCATCTCAGACGTCTGCCTGAGCCCTATGTTCCAACTGTCACTGAACTGTCTAATAAAACCGCACATCAACGTCACCTCCTTTATGTTATGGTCAAATGAAAATCTGAAGGCAGAAATATTGTGTTTGATATGTACAAAGCATTTACAAAAGCTGTCGGGATGTGGATGTGATGTAGGTTCTTTGTGTGGGAATCGGCAAGTCTAACAGCCGTCCTAATCCCTTTAAATACAGGCAGGCGTCTGGGAGACAGCCCAGACTGAACACTGGTGTCAGAAGTGGAATTCTGTCTACATTTCTATGTTAGAATTACGATGAATGAATGGTGTAATATGTAGGCTAAGCTATGGTGATGATGGATGAAAAGGTAGCTGCGCCTCCTATCCTAGTCATAGGAAGTGTGTGTGTGTGTGTGTGTGTGTGTGTGTGTGTGTGTGTGTGAGGGAGTGTATGTGGTATTGAATATAATAGTGCTGCTGTGTATTCCTCTGTCTTGGAGACTGAAAATAGGTTAAGTTAACATACAATATGTAACTTTTTGGTTGACCCGACCAAATTCACATAGAAATGTTAGTTGTAGATCTTTCATTCATTCTATGTGCGCTATTTCTATACTTCCCATTTTTAAGTTTTGTTTGTGTCTTTAACTTTCAGTTTTGTAATTCAAAATTCAAAAGGCACTCGCACATCTGAGCAATCTTTTTTGCAGGTGCATGGCAACAGTTGAACAAGATGAAGGAAAAAGGAACCCGCACACTGCTCTTGATAGTATCACTGATCTTTAATAAGCTTATGTATCGGCCTCACGGCCTTCGTCAGAGCTTTTGTGAATTTCTTTAAATTAGCACCCTTATGTAGACCTAGCAGTACATTTGAATGACCTAAAGCATGACATTTCTACCTTCACATTTTGTGGCATGGAGAAAGTTAAGATATCAGACAGGGGAGGAGATATTAATAATACTCTGAGTAAAAGAGAATGTTTTTGGATTTTCACCCTCCAGACATTATTTCCTAAAGGTCTTAATGATGAAATGCCTATGTATGTTATGTTGTGAATTTGAACATGAATTATGTCCCTATTTAAGGTTACTCTGCTGTTTTTCCTACGATGTACCCAATAATTAATGAAAACTTGCTTGGTAGGTCTATGTCCTCATTGTGGTTTTACAGACGTGTTTGAATACGTCTTATTTACACACTTTATTTGAATATTTATGAAATGCATATTGTTATAGTTGGTAGCACTTATTTGTTTTTCCTTTGCCTCCAACCACTTCGATGCGTGGAACGGATGTGGGTGGGGCCAGGTCTACATAAGGGTGCTAATTTAAAAAAAAACTCACAAAAGCTCTGACGAAGGCCGTGTGGCCGATACGTAAGCTTATTAAATATCAGTGACACTATCAAGAGCAGTGTGCGGTTTCCAACCGAGGACAGATGATTTTTATGCGCACTCGATCCCATTCTTGTGTGGCTTACCACTTTGTGGCTGAGCCGTTGTTGCCCCTAGACGTTTCCACTTCACATTAACAGCACTGACAGCTCTAGTAGGGCAGACATTTGATGAACTGACTTGTTGGAAACGTGGCACCCTATGATGGTGCGATGTTGAAAGTCACTGAGATCTTCAGTAAGGCCATTCTACTGCCAATGTTTGTCTATGGAGATTGCATGGCGGTGTGCTCGATTGTATACTCCTGTCAGCAACGGGTGTGGCTGAAATAGCCGAACCCACTAATTTGAAGGGGTTGTTCACATACGTTTGTATATATAGTGTATATTTAATACATATCCACTGAATACAAACCCTGTTCTGTTCCCCTATTACTCCCTATTAATGAAATTCCATTTAGCTCATCTTCACATTTTGGCTGCCTGGGTCCCTGTCTTGTCCCCCTCCCCCACTCCCCCTCTCCCTGTCACAGTCACAAAGGCTGGCCCCAGCAGGAGCAGGATGCGTCTATCTTGGCCCTGGGTGGGGCTAGGGGCCGGTGGGGACCCTTTCTTCACTCCCCCTGGGGATTTGCATACTAAAGCCATGCCTCACAGCTGCTAGCTAGCTACCGTTCTCTCCCTGAATGCATATTGGCAGAGAGGGAAGTGTGTGTGTGTGTGCGCGCGTGTGTGTGCGTGTGTGTGTGTAACAGCGTTGCCCTCCCCCAAACACAAAGGACTCTCCAGAGCCCCTGCCTGTGCCGGGTATCTGATGAACGGGGGGGGGTTGGGTTACCAAGCCTGTCCTACTCCTCCTCTCTCCCTCCCTCCTTCTCCTCCCTCTGTCTTATTGCCAGGTTGGTGGGAGAAAGGGGGAGGAGGGGAGGAGGATTATGAGGATAGGGGACGGAGTTGTGTTTTTTGAGTCGGCTCCAAACTATGTCAGACAAGATGATACTGTCTGTTTTGTGCTCTCATTTTGGCTTCACATGAATAATGTCCTGCTTTAGAAGACTGTTCTGTTGTCTGTGTGTGTGTGTGTCTCTTTAATGCTGAGGGGTTGAGTGTTTGACAGGTTCTGTGGTAGATGCACAGTGTGCTTGACATACGGTGTGTGCGAGTGTCTCCGTGTGTATGATTGTATATGACAGAAGACGTATGATGTGTGTGAAACACAGACACACTCCATAACCCCCCGCCCTCTCATACTCCGCTGTTGACTATACACCTCCTGACAGTCTTGTGTTTTCCTCTCCCCTCCGCAGCCCTTCCACCCCATGGTGAACCTGCAGTGTTCGTCAGAACTCAGGATGTTCCTGTGTGCCCTCTACACTCCAGTGTGTACAGAGTACGGACGCATGACACTGCCCTGCCGACGGCTGTGCCTGAGAGCCAAGGGAGACTGTTACAAACTCATGGACATGTTCGGCGTCACCTGGCCAGAAGAGATGGATTGTAACAGGTTAGTAGTCTACTGATCTGTCGGGTACACTTTTACACACATGGGGCACATATGTCTTTGTTGGTAATCATTCCTTTTACCATGAATTTATCAGGAAATACCTGGTCATTCTGTACCATAGCATCAATAAGAATGGCAAAATGGTAATTGAACAATGGTAACACGTGATTTCCTAGCAAATACAAGGTCAAAACTGTGGAAACAGTATTGTTAAATATTATCTTTGTGTCTTTCTGTAGTTTAAATATAATGTGTCTAACATAAGCTGTTTCCTCTCCGTCCCCCAGGTTCCCAGACTGTGACGAGCCATACCCCCGTCCTGTAGATCTGCTGTCCAGGTCAGACTCCACAGAGTCGCCCATCTCCGTCCAGCGCGACTATGGCTTCTGGTGCCCCCGCGAGCTCAAGATCGACCCCGACCTGGGCTACACCTTCCTGGGTGTGCGGGACTGCTCGCCCCCCTGCCCCAACATGTACTTCCAGCGGGACGAGCTGGTCTTCGCCCGCTACTTCATCGGCGTGGTGTCCATCGTCTGTCTCTCGGCAACCCTCTTCACCTTCCTCACCTTCCTCATCGACGTGTCCAGGTTCCGCTACCCGGAGCGGCCGATCATCTTCTACGCCGTGTGTTACATGATGGTGTCCCTGGTCTTCTTCCTGGGCTTCCTGTTGGAGGACCGGGTGGCGTGCAACGCGGCGAGCCCCGGGCGCTTCCGGGCGTCCACCGTCACCCAGGGCTCCCATAACAAGGTGACCCATCGGCCGCGCAGTGATTGATTGATAACTGATTGTTTAATTAACCAATTGACTGTTTGATTTATCATTTTCTCTGGGACATTCAGGGCTATTATATCATAGTTTTTTTGTTGGTACGATATTTTCAATGTTCTTGGATTTTCAATGTCTTCAATCTTTTTTTAAACCTTGTTCTCTTCTCCTTCTCCCCTCCTCCCCTCCAGGTATGCACTCTGCTGTTCATGGTGCTCTACTTCTTCACCATGGCTGGCAGTGTGTGGTGGGTCATCCTCACCATCACCTGGTTCCTGGCTGCCGTGCCTAAGTGGGGCAGCGAGGCCATCGAGAAGAAGGCCTTGCTCTTCCATGCCTTTGCCTGGGGCCTGCCCGGCTGTCTGACTGTCACTCTGCTGGCCATGAACAAGATCGAAGGGGATAGTGTCAGCGGGGTGTGTTTTGTGGGGCTGTATGACCGCACAGCGCTGAGATGGTTCCTGCTGGTTCCGCTGGGCCTGGATGTACTGGTGAGAGGGCTGGAATGAGTCACAGTGGGATAAGGTGTGTGTAACAAATGGCAGCCTATTCCCTATATAGGGAATAGGGTGGCATTTGGGATGCAACCTAGGTGATTCAGTAAAGTATTTGTAGGATGTCCTTTGTGGGTATGTGTGCGCAAAGTTTACGTGTGCACATGCACAAAGTTCAGTAAACGTGTTGACACTGTGCCTTCTCCTTCGATTATACCACGGTCATACACATCTCAAAAGTCATAAGAAAGTGGATCTGAATGGAACTGAAGGAATTTATTTAAATTGTTACCTACCCAACCAATATACCGTGTTCATTTCCTGGTCTTCTTATGTCATCATCTTTTGTCTAATCCTTCCATATCAACTCTGTCTGATTCTAGGTGGGGGTGGCGTTGCTGCTAGCGGGCATCCTGGCGTTGAACCGCGTCCGTATGGAGATCCCTCTGGAGAAGGAGAACCAAGACAAGCTGGTGAAGTTTATGATCCGCATCGGGGTGTTCTCTGTGCTCTACCTGGTCCCTCTGCTGACGGTCATAGCCTGCTACCTGTATGAGAACAGCTATAGGACTGTCTGGGAGACTACCTGGGTACAGGAGCGCTGCAGAGAGTACCACATCCCCTGTCCATACCAGGTGAGATCCATACTCTAACCGGTACACCACATCCCCTGTCCACACCAGGTGAGATCCATACTCTAACCAGTACACCATATACCCTGTCCATACCAGGTGAGATCCATACTCTAACCAGTACACCACATCCCCTGTCCATACCAGGTGAGATCCATACTCTAACAAGTACACCACATCCCCTGTCCATACCAGGTGAGATCCATACTCTAACCAGTACACCACATCCCCTGTCCATACCAGGTGAGATCCATACTCTAACCAGTACACCACATCCCCTGTCCATACCAGGTGAGATCCATACTCTAACCAGTACACCACATCCCCTGTCCATACCAGTTGAGATCCATACTCTAACCAGTACACCACATCCCCTGTCCATACCAGGTGAGATCCATACTCTAACCAGTACACCACATCCCCTGTCCATACCAGGTGAGATCCATACTCTAACCAGTACACCACATCCCCTGTCCATACCAGGTGAGATCCATACTCTAACCAGTACACCACATCCCCTGTCCATACCAGGTGAGATCCATACTCTAACCAGTACACCACATCCCCTGTCCATACCAGGTGAGATCCATACTCTAACCAGTACACCACATCCCCTGTCCATACCAGGTGAGATCCATACTCTAACCAGTACACCACATCCCCTGTCCATGCCAGATGAGATCCATACTCTAACCAGTACACCACATCCCCTGTCCATACCAGGTTAGATTAGGGCTGCTGCAGTGACCGTATTACCGCCACGCTGGCAGTCATGAGTCATGACCGCAGTAGAATTCCATGTGACTGTTGAATCACGGTATTCTCCTCTTATGCACTCAGGACATGCATTGGTAGTACCCTAATGACCATTAGATCACTAATGGCCTGGTACTCAAGGCTCTATTGTCCCTCTAACCACCCTTACAGCAATGCAAATGCAATGGAAAATCACATCGAGCACTTATCATCAAAACAGCATTGTGCTTTTAAAACTCACCTCACTGTGATTGATCAATTTGAAGAAAGAAGTTCAACAGCAGGTTGAAACTGAGTTTAAAACGTGGCTGTTGTGGATGTTGTCTCAAAGCCAAACACAATGAAATCGACAGCGCTTTATAAGGGGATGATTGATTCAAAACATCCATATGCATACAGTGCATACATTTTTCCACATTTAAATCAAAATAAATCCTCCTCCATATACACACAATACCCCATATTGACGAAGCCAAAACAGTGTTTCAGACATTTTTGCAAATGTATACAAAAAATAAAATACAAAAATCCTTATTTACATACACTACCAGTCAAAAGTTTGGACACACATACTCAATCCAGTTTTTTAAAGTTTTTTTAAAAGATGTTATATATTGTAGAATAATAGTGAAGACATCCACACTATGAAATAACACATATGGAATCATGTACAGTGCCTTGCGAAAGTATTCGGCCCCCTTGAACTTTGCGACCTTTTGCCACATTTCAGGCTTCAAACATAAAGATATAAAACTGTATTTTTTTGTGAAGAATCAACAACAAGTGGGACACAATCATGAAGTGGAACGACATTTATTGGATATTTCAAACTTTTTTAACAAATCAAAAACTGAAAAATTGGGCGTGCAAAATTATTCAGCCCCCTTAAGTTAATACTTTGTAGCGCCACCTTTTGCTGCGATTACAGCTGTAAGTCGCTTGGGGTATGTCTCTATCAGTTTTGCACATCGAGAGACTGAATTTTTTTCCCATTCCTCCTTGCAAAACAGCTCGAGCTCAGTGAGGTTGGATGGAGAGCATTTGTGAACAGCAATTTTCAGTTCTTTCCAGATTCTCGATTGGATTCAGGTCTGGACTTTGACTTGGCCATTCTAACACCTGGATATGTTTATTTTTGAACCATTCCATTGTAGATTTTGCTTTATGTTTTGGATCATTGTCTTGTTGGAATACAAATCTCCATCCCAGTCTCATGTCTTTTGCAGACTCCATCAGGTTTTCTTCCAGAATGGTCCTGTATTTGGCTCCATCCATCTTCCCATCAATTTTAACCATCTTCCCTGTCCCTGCTGAAGAAAAGCAGGCCCAAACCATGATGCTGCCACCGCCATGTTTGACAGTGGGGATGGTGTGTTCAGCTGTGTTGCTTTTACGCCAAACATAACGTTTTGCATTGTTGCCAAAAAGTTCAATTTTGGTTTCATCTGACCAGAGCACCTTCTTCCATATGTTTGGTGTGTCTCCCAGGTGGCTTGTGGCAAACTTTAAACAACACTTTTTATGGATATCTTTAAGAAATGGCTTTCTTCCATAAAGGCCAGATTTGTGCAATTTACGATTGATTGTTGTCCTATGAACAGAGTCTCCCACCTCAGCTGTAGATCTCTGCAGTTCATCCAGAGTGATCATGGGCCTCTTGGCTGCATCTCTGATCAGTCTTCTCCTTGTATGAGCTGAAAGTTTAGAGGGACGGCCAGGTCTTGGTTGATTTGCAGTGGTCTGATACTCCTTCCATTTCAATATTATCGCTTGCAAAGTGCTCCTTGGGATGTTTAAAGCTTGGGAAATATTTTTGTATCCAAATCCGGCTTTAAACTTCTTCACAACAGTATCTCGGACCTGCCTGGTGTGTTCCTTGTTCTTCATGATGCTCTCTGCGCTTTTAACGGACCTCTGAGACTATCACAGTGCAGGTGCATTTATACGGAGACTTGATTACACACAGGTGGATTGTATTTATCATCATTAGTCATTTAGGTCAACACTGGATCATTCAGAGATCCTCACTGAACTTCTGGAGAGAGTTTGCTGCACTGAAAGTAAAGGGGCTGAATAATTTTGCACGCCCAATTTTTCAGTTTTTGATTTGTTAAAAAAGTTTGAAATATCCAATAAATGTCGTTCCACTTCATGATTGTGTCCCACTTGTTGTTGATTCTTCACAAAAAAATACAGTTGTATATCTTTATGTTTGAAGCCTGAAATGTGGCAAAAGGTCGCAAAGTTCAAGGGGGCCGAATACTTTCGCAAGGCACTGTATCAGAAAACAAAAGTGTTAAACAAATCTAAATATATTTAATATTTGAGATTCTTCAAAGTAGCCACCATTTGCCTTGATGACAGCTTTGCACACTCTTGGCATTCTCTCATTCAGCTTCATGAGGTAGTCACCTGGAATTTCAATGAACAGGTGTGCCTTGATAAAAGTTAATTTGTGGAATTTCTTTCCTTCTTAATGTGTTTGAGCCAATCAAGTTGTGTTGTGACAAGGTAGGGGTGAAGATACCCATATTTGGTAAAAGAACAAGTCCATATTAAGAGCAGCTCAAATAAGCAAAGAGAAACGACAGTCCATCATTACTTTAACATGAAGGTCAGTCAATCTGGAAAATTTCAAGAACTTTGAAAGTTTCTTCAAGTGCATTCGCTAAAAACCATCAAGCGATGAAACTGGCTCTCACGAGGACCGCCACAGGAAAGGAAGACTGAGAGTTACCTCTGCTGCAGAGGATAAATTCATTAGTTACCAGCCTCAGATTGCAGGTCAAATAAATGCTTCACAAGTAACAGACACATCTCAACATCAACTGTTCAGAGGAGACTGCGTGAATCAGGCCTTCATGGTTGAATTGCTGCAAAGAAACCACTACTAAAGAACACCAATAATAAGAAGAGACTTGCTTGGGCCAAGAAACATGAGCAATGGACATTAGATTGGTGGAAAGCTGTCCTTTGGTCTGATGGGTCCTTAATTTGAGATTTTTGGTTCCAACCACCTTGTCTTTGAGGAATGCTTTTCCAACTGTCTTGAAGGAGTTCCCACATATGCTGAGCACTTTCTGGCTGCTTCTCCTTCACTCTACGGTCCAACTCATCCCTGATGGTAGAGTGGCCAGACGAAAGCCACTCCTCAGTAAAAGGCGTATGACAGCCCGCTTGGAGTTTGCCAAAAGGCACCTAAAGACTCTCAGACCATGAGAAACAAGATTCTCTGGTCTGATGAAACCAAGATTGAACACTTTGGCCTGAATGCCAAGCGTCACGTCTGGAGGAAACCTGGCACCACCATCCCCACAGCATGATGTGGGGATGTTTTTCAGCGGCAGGGACTGTGAGACTAGTCAGGATTGAGGCAAAGATGAACAGAGCAAAGTACAGAGAGATCCTTGATGAAAACCTGCTTCAGAGCGCTCAGGACCTCCAACTGGGGTGAAGGTTCACCTTCCAACAGGGCAACAACCCTAAGCACACAGCCAAGACAATGCAGGACTGGGTTAGGAACAAGTCTCTTAATGTCCTTGAGTGGCCCAGCCAGAGCCAGGACTTGAACCAGATCTAACATCTCTGGAGAGACCTGAAAATAGCTGTGCAGCAATCTTCCACATCCAACCTGACAGAGCTTGAGAAGATCTGCAGAGAAAAATGTGAGAAACTCCCCAAATATAGGTGTGCCAAACTTGTAGGGTCATACCCAAGAAGACTCAAGGCTGTAATAGCTGACAAAGGTGCTTCAAGAAAGTACTGAGTAAAGGGTCTGAATACTTATGTAAATGTGATATTTCAGATATAAAAAAACCAAACATTTTCAAACAATTCTAAAAAACATTTTTTTCTTTGTCATTGTGTGCAGTTTGGCGAGGGAAAAAAACAATTACATATATTTATAGAATAAAGCTGTAACGTAACAACATTTGGAAATAGTCTAGGGGTCTGAATTCTTTCGAATGCACAGTATTCGTTTATGCATAAGCTTATGAGGCCAAGCCCGATAAAATACCTTGAATCAAAATGATGCTCGTGCTGTTATACAATACACAGCCTACCACATACTATGCATGGCAGAAAAACATAAAACAAAACTGATTTAAGATGTCTTTGGTACATAATTGGTCTAGTTTATTCTTCAAAATTAAACGCATTTGAGTAATCGTGTGGACTTTATTATGTTGCATACTGGATGGACTGGATTACCTTATGCTACGCTCCAAAATGTCTATCCACGAGTTTGGGAGAGAATGTATAGCCCTAGGAGATGCTGTTGGTTCATTGATTGTGCAGGGCGGCTTACAGTTAGCTTACAATTATAGAGAATTTGTATATGATTTTGAATAGCCTAGTAATGTGGATTTGGTTATATTTTCATAATTAATAGGCTTACATTACCTTTAGCTACAGAACATCTCACCACTATGCATTTCCCTTTTCTCGTCTCTCTCTCCTTAATTTTTTTCTTACGTGCGCAGACGTGCGTCAATAGTTTAGTGAAATATGTTTAGTTGCGAAAACATGTTACTATACAGATTTAAGTTTGTTTCCGAAATTAAGCGCTGGGTATCTGCAGGAACAGGGTTGGAGAACCCATGGCATACAGAGTTTGGGCGGAATATCACCTGTCGCACAGCGAGAGCATGCTCCTCAAACAGTGGTTGACGTGTGTAGTGAAATAAATGGTCTTATATTTATTTATCAGCTGTTCATATTAAGCATAGCTCCAATATAAAACAGAAGTAGCCTATCCGGCAACATTGGAAAAACCTGCAGGAAAGCGCGCAGCCTCCATTCGCTATTCGAGTGCATAGCCTACGGAATATGTCTTTTTTCCACTGCCCCTGTTCCTGCCCATTTGATAAAGGGCCATTCTAAATGGAAACTCATTTGACATATTAGTAAAGACAAGATTAAATTGAGAATAGTCTGATGGGTGAAAATATGATCACGTGATGAGAGAACAGCTGTGTAGCCTGAGGCGAAGACAGAGCGCAAAGCTTCTTCTTTTTTTTAGCATATAGTCGCATCGTGCAACCCATATATGTTTTGATTTCTGAGAAATTATATGGTTTGTATCATTCACAACTAAAGTTGCTAAGTAATTCCAATATATAGCGTAGCCTATAGGACCTGTTTCAAATGATCACTTTTACGCTCAACATTGCCACTTCATATAAGCACTCCATTCTATATTACTCAGCTAAGGTAAATTATATCCTTCTTACAATAACATTATATTATATCAAATAATGTTATGGGACTTATAAGCATATATTGTCAGCAAAATGAACAAGCCTACAGCCTATGGCATAGAGCATAGCCAAATAAAATACAGTAGGCCAACTCATTTTCTTTTGCATGACAATAATCGGCTGACATAACTTCATGACCACCACAGCACAAGGTGAGATCCATACTCTAACCAATACACCATATCCCCTGTCTTACCAGGTATACCATGTACCCCCTTTCTTAAGCACCACGCTACATTACATCTACTCTAACCACTACACCATACACTTGTCCATAGGATGTAATATCAGATTATACAGCTACTGTAACCATTTCTAGAAACTACAATCAACTACACTCAAATATTATTATAACCCCTACAGTACATCAGTCATTCTCAACCAGGGGGCCTTGGACCCCTGAGGGACCTCTGTGAGCTTTCATGGGGTCCCAAGAAAAAAGATGGAATTGAATTCTGGTGCCAAGTTCAATAAGGGAAAGAAAAACAACAGAGTAAGAAAAATGTATTTCAGTCTCACACTGTAGTTGTATTCCCAACACACCTAGCTCCAGTGTTCCAGTGCAAACACAGACCGGGGAGAGATCTCAGGTTGGTTCTATTTAATAGATGAAGCACTTCAGAGAAGCTACTCTCTGCCTGGAGCGGTGGAACAACATCCCCACTCATCTGGAGAAGCAGTTAATCATTCAAACACTTCATCCTTGCTGCTGTAAATTGGTAGCATTTGTGTGTGTGTGTGTGTGTGTGTGTGTGTGTGTGTGTGTGTGTGTGTGTGTGTGTGTGTGTGTGTGTGTGTGTGTGTGTGTGTGTGTGTGTATATATATATATATATATATATACAGTATATGCTTGTTTTTGTGTGTGTGTATGTATGTTTGAGTGTGTGTGTGTGCTGTGCTTCTTTTTCTGTCCTCCTTAAAAAGGTTTTGTGTTACTAGTTACTGTGGTGGCACAGATAGCAGAGTTTGGATGGGTAGAGAAGTGAAAAGAGTGAATAGCTTCTCTACTTGTTTGTTTGTAGCAAGTGTCTATATGTCAATGTTTTTCAGTTCCATTGCCACGTTTGGATGTGTGATGGTGTGTAATCTCTTGCCTTTTAGTTAGTTCTAAAGGAAGGCTGGTTGGCACACAGTAGAGCATTTGTGTGCATGTGTGTCTGTCTGTGTCCGTCTCCATGTGTTTCCATGTGTGTGTCTCCGTGTGTATGTGTGTGTGTGTGTGTGTATAAATGTGTGTACCCCCAACATAGATAGCTTATGACGGCATTAGAGGCCTGTTACGGTGGGGGGATGGGGGAAACAGAGGGGGAAGGCCGGGGGGAGTCAAAGAGAGTCGTTTGGGGCCTTAATCAGTCATGCAAGCGTTACTGCGTAAGAGAGCGGTGAGTTCATTTCTCCCAGAGGTTCTGTTTCTGGGGGAAAGATGGATCAGAGAGAAGGGCGACGCTATGGTAATGCAGTTGTAAAGAAAGTAAAGCTACTGTATGGACCAAACTACACAGGCAAAATGTAATAGTGAGGAATGTCTGTGGTTTGGTAACGGCTAGTAAGGGAAGGGTACTAGTGAGAGTAATGGAACGAGTGAAAGTCTTTTGTTTTTTATATAGAAAGACTGAGAATGGGCGGCCAGGTCTCTGTAGGCCCGCTGACTGCCCTTCATAATTTTGTGATGTGTGGAGGATGTGAGTGGGAGGATTCTGCTTCCCCAGAGCACACAAACATACAGTAACACAGTAGCTAACATGTAAACAGACAATCTCCTGAGCCCATATATACTATAAAGCTATGGTTCAGCAGAGATCTATATACACAATATATGCAAAAGTATGTGGACACCCCTTCAAATTCGTGGATTCGGCTATTTGAGCCACACTTGTTGCTGACAGTTGTATAAAATCAAGCACACCTCCATGCAATCTCCATAGACAAACATTGACAGTAGAAAGGCCTTACTGAAGACCTCAGTGTCTTTCAACGTTCACCATCATAGGATGCTACCTTTCCAACAAGTCAGTTTGTCAAATTTCTGCCCTGCTAGAGATGCCCCGGTCAACTGTAAGTGCTGTTATTGTGAAGTAGAAACATCTAGGAGCAACAACGGCTCAGCCGCGAAGTGGTAGGCCACACAAGCTCACAGAATGGGACCGCTGAAGCGGGTAGCTCGGAAAAAATTGTCTGTAGTCGGTCGCAACACTCACTCCCGAGTTCGAAACTGCCTCTGGAAGCATTGTCGGCACAAGACCTGTTCATCGGGAGCTTCATGAAATGGGTTTCCATGGCCGAGCAGCTGCACACAACCCTAAGATCACCATGTGCAATGTCAAGCGTCTGCTAGAGTGGTGTAAAGCTCACCGCCATTGGACTCTTGGAGAAGTGGAAACGCGTTCTCTGGAGTGATGAATCACGCTTCACCATTTGGCAGTCCGACAGACTAATCTAGGTTTGGCGGATGCCCCAATGCATAGCGCCAACTGTAAAGTTTGTTTGAAGAGGAATAACGGTCTGGGGCTGTTTTTCTAAGGGGCTAGGCCCCTTAGTTCCAGTGAAGGGAAACCTTAACGTTACAGCATACACTGACATTCTAGAGGATTCTGTGCTTCCAACTTTGTGGCAACAGTTTGGGGAAGGGCCTTTCCTGTTTCAGCTTGACAATGCCCCTGTGCACAAAGCGAGGTCCATATAGAAATGGTTTGTCGAGATTGGTTTGGAAGAACTTGACTGGCCTGCACAGAGCCCTGACCTCAACCCCATCGAACATCTTTGGGATGAATTGAAACGCTGATTATGAGCCAGGCCAAAAACCTTCCCAGAAGAGTGGAGGCTATTATAGCATCCAAAGGGGGAACAACTCCATATTAATGCCCATGATTTTGGAATGAGATGTTCGATGAGCAGGTGTCCACATACTTTTGATCATGTGTGTGTGTGTGTGTGTGTGTGTGTGTGTGTGTGTGTGTGTGTGTGTGTGTGTGTGTGTGTGTGTGTGTGTGTGTGTGTGTGTGTGTGTGTGTGTGTGTGTGTGTGTGTGTGTGTGTGTGTGTGTGTGTGTGTGTGTCACAGAGAGAGAGAGAGAGGTCCTGTGTGGCTTAGTTGGTAGAGCACGATGCTTGCAACACTACAATTGTGAGTTTGATTCCCGCAGGGAATACGAAAATCTTAGTCACTTTAAATTAAATGTCATAGAGAAAAGGAATCAGCTGTGAAAACCAACCAGTGCTACTATGGGTCAGGCCCATAGAAATATTATCACTAGATGTGTCCACCCATTACAGACCCATTGACTTGAATAAGGATGGCCATTCTATTTCAACGAGTCAGTTCTGCTGCATCCACCCTGTGCTTTTCTACTACTTCCCCTCTGATTGGCCAGAACCGTAGGAGATGCCAATCTAGAGGAGTTTAGAAGATAAGACATGTTAACTGAAAGGACATATGGCTGCAGTGATTCAGTCTCTCTCCTCTTATCTCATTCTGTTGTAATGAGGTTCTCTGAGCTCCAGGCTGCTCTGCCTGCCTGCTCCACTCATAACGAGGCCATCAGGACTGCTGTGTATGTGCGTGTGTGTGTGTTGGGAAAGAAACAAGGGATTTATGTGAGTATGTTTCTTACAGGGATAGGGGGAGATAGATATGCACATACTGTACATCAGTGGAGGCTGCTGAGGGGAGGACGGCTCATAATAATGGCTGGGACGGAGTCAATGGAATGGTCTCAACCACATGGAAACCACGTGCTTGATACCAGTCTATTCACTCCATTCCAGACATTATTATGAGCCGTCCTCCCTTCAGCAGCCTCCACTGACATACATTCACTATGTGTCTGTGTGTTTACTAAGGCTGCTATGGTGTTACAGCAGTGATGCAGTGTATTTGCAGGTATGGGTGAGAAGATGAGTGCTGTGTTGTGCTGCTGTACTGTACCCTTCTGCAGTAGAGACCCGTGTGAGGGTACAGTGTAGCCTGAGGGTACAGGTGCACTATCTACGGGGGGGTTGGGGGCACAGAAGAGAGAGGGGGGTGGAGGGAAAGAGATCAAATTAGAGGGGGGAGGTAGAGAGAGAGGGAATGATTGGGGATGGATGGGAATGGAAGTAGAGAAAATGAGAGCAGGGGTGGAGGGAGGGAATGAGAGGTAGAGAGAGGGAGAATAAGACAAAGGGAGGGGGAAGGAGAGAGTCATGCCATTGTGTCGGCTGCTGATTTGTTTATGCCTGTAGCGGTAAGCTGCCGAGTCTGTTAGAAAATACATGCATGTGGGAAAACACACACGACTCAGGAGTGCAGTGCCTCACTGCCTTGCAGACAACCTACCGTAGTAGTGTCATACTTACTGAGAACTACATTCTCACCCACGCAGCCGAGCAGACATACATGTACAATCAAATGTACTCACAGACACACACTGTTTCCCTGCAGTACAGATTGCTAGTAGAGTACTCCCTTATGGCAGACCCACTCACACCTCTCTCCTCTCCATGGGTGACCTAGGTCGAGCAGACCAGCAGACCAAACCTGTCCCTGTTCATCATAAAGTACCTGATGATGTTGGTAGTAGGGATCCCTTCAGTGTTCTGGGTGGGCAGCAAGAAGACCTGCTTCGAATGGGCCAGCTTCTTCCACGGACATAGACGCAAAGAGTAAGTCTCTAAAACACGCTTTCTCTCCCTAACATCAATGTATTTCTCATGAAGAGCAATGTTGTTGTTTTTTTTAAATGAATTGCACGATTAGTGCACATTTGAATTAAATCAAATAAATATGCTATTTTATATGATATGGAATGCAGGCAATGCAGTGCATCTTAATGTATTATACCTGCTGCCTTTAAGTAAAGTGGTTCCAAGATTTTAAATTCAACAGTGCTGTATAGTAGTGTTAGTGAAAGGCCCACTCTCTGCGTTCACCCCCCCCCCCCCCTGTTATCAGAGCATTAACCCCCTCTCCCATTCCCTGTTCCACACACTCCTCCTTCCTCATCTACCTTTCCACCTTCCCTCTCTCTCTCCCGTTCCTCCTCCGCCTCTCCCTCCCCTCCATCCCTCCCTACCCCTTCTCCTCGTCCCCCTCTTCCTCTCCCTTTTCCAGTAGCGTGGTCAACGAGAGCAGACAGGTACTCCAGGAGCCAGATTTTGCTCAGCTGCTCCTGCGGGACCCCAACACCCCCATCGCGAGGAAGTCCAGGGGAACATCCACGCAGGGCACCTCCACCCACGCTTCCTCCACCCACCTGGCCATGCTGGACGAGCCCCCCAGTGGGAGCACCAGCCGGGCAAGTAGTGTCCGCAGCGCCCGCAGCAAGATGAGCAGCTTCCATGGAAGTCTGCATCGATCCAGAGACAGCAGGTAGGGATGGATGGGGAGGGTGGGGTGGGAACCGCGGGGGTGTCAGATTGATTTAATAGATTTGGGGATTGAAAAAAAGCCAGATGTGGAAAACAAGTATGGATGAATAGAGGCGTAAATGTGTAGATCTGAAAGGGTTGGGAAAGTGTTAAAAACATGGAGTATTTGTCATGTTATTTACAGTCCCAGATGCCTGACCAACCATCTCTCTCCTCTCCTCTCTGTCAGGTACACAGCATGTAGTTTCCGCGGCGTTGACGATCGCCTCCCCTATGGCAGCATGCCCCGCCTCAACGACCAATCAGGGTCCAGACACTGCAGCACCAACAGGCTAGACAGCCTATCAAAGCATGGCTCCACCCAGCGTCTGGATAGCCAATCACGGCACAGCAGCATCAGGGACCTTAGCAACGTCACCCAGGCCATTCAGAGCGCCCCCGGCAATGGAATCCACAGGGTCCTTGAAGAGGATGGAGCCACGGCCTGAACTGAGACATCTAAACGGCCTGGCAGCAAAACAAACCTTAGCCTCTACCCTAAAACCCATGCCAACCTTTTAGCTAAACAACAAGTGTCTAGGACATGTGTCAAACTCATTCCACAGAGGGCCAAGTGTTTGCAGGGTTTTGACTCCGCCCTTGTACTTCGTTAATGAACTAAGACCTGGTGGTCTTAATGGAAATGGAAAAACAAAAAAAATCTATAGATTCTCAGCCATCCGTGGAATGAGTTTGATACCCCTGGTCTAGGGGGTAGAGGTTGATTTTGGACTGGACATACTGCAGTCCTCTATGGCTACATTTACACAGGCAGCCCAATTCTGATCTTTTGCCCAATTACTGGTCTTTAGACCAATCAAATCAGATAATTTGCCATTAATTGATAAAAAAATATATATATATAGAATTGGGCTGCCTGTGTAAACTCAGCCACAGTATGGCAGTTTGAAAATAAGGAGATTGTGGACAGTTTGACAATGTGTCTCAACATGTCTCCTCTCATTAAACAGCACTGATAAATGAAGATAGCAGACGACTTGGATTCAGAGGACAGTGTAACTTGGACTTGCAGGAGTGAGAGCTGAACCAATAAGAAGAAGAAATCATACTCTTGGGCACAGACTGCTGATCGCCGATGCTTTTTGTTCAATGTTCTGGAGTCAGCTCTTAGTGAAGGACACTCTACCCTTTAAGTGTAGGACAGCTCTGGGATCAGTTTCAGGCTATTCATCCATACCTGACATTACAGAGCTTCTTATCTAATCGGCACATTCCACTGCTCAGGGGGGTGAAAAGGGTTCAATCTAAAGGATTCTACATTATGCGTGACACAAGCACGTGCTGCCAAGCACTCGTCCATGAAGGCCAAGCCTTTATTCCTGCTGACCACATTGTTTACCTGCACGAGGAGTACGGTAGACGCGTCTCCACAACCACTGTTGTACTACACTACTATACATCGAGGTACTTTTATATACGTCAATTGGTTTCATTGCACTTCTGATGGAGGCAGCTGAAGGTACTGTATGTGAGGAGTAGGGCCTGAAGTGTTTCCTGACTGTGACCTGCCCAGGGAAAACTCTGGGTCCTAGTGATAATGTGAAGGCGATCGTGGACAGTGTCCTGTCCTGTTGTCAATCAATTGGAAACAATTGACAATGAAACAATTGCATTGATGAATCAGCCATTGTGAAGTGAAGGGCTGTATTGTATTACAGGATAAAAGCGGAATTCCAAACTCCAGCCTTATAGGTAGAATATGAGTGTTCTTTCCCCCCCCCCAGTTAGAACTAGAATCAGTAGTAGTATTACAAAGTGCATACTTACTTGTATAGATAATTGTTAGCCATAACTTCTAGTAGTGGCATGTGCATAGGTGTAAATAGATTTTTGGGGGGTGGAGGGGGGTGTCTTTTGTTGAATTTGTAATAAATCTTCTGAAAATACATCTGGGAAATGTGTAAGTGGATCTGTGCCCTAGCCTGGAAAACAAACTGAATTGCTCCATTTTACAAGTGAACCAGAGCGATTCAGGGTGGATCCAGGCTATTATGTGTGCTCCCAGGGAAATAAATGATAATCAGGACACGAGACTCAGTGAAGCCGTATTTGTAACAGCCCTCTGCTTTATTGAAATACATTGGAGTCAGGTTAATATAATGAGTTCTCCACAAGTGTGGTGGCCAGTTTCCATACATTATTTGTTTGACCTTACACCTTAAATATTTCTGTGCAAAAAGAATCTACATCACCTGTAGTGGGTATCCTCAATAAAACTCCCCAAAACCGTTCAAATAAAATGATTACATCTATAACATGCAAAACTGTACAAATTATTACAAAGCAATCCTAGAAAAACAAGGTGTATAATATGATATGAAAGAACAAAATAATATAGAAGGAACTGAAGATAAGACCTCACTGAAATGCAAAGGCGTTTTTTGAAATATTTTTTAATGGTTATCATGGTGACACCTCAGCCTCAAACTACTACCCCTCCATCTGCTCCTTCACCCCTTTTCATCCTTAATTCAAAACACTTGTCTGAGTTCTTCCTCCGTGTATCCGTCTTTTCTTCCACCTGAATCTTTAGACCCTTACGCCTAGTCACAGCTGGCTACACTACGGCTAAATGTAGCTCTTCTTTCCCAAGTGTAGTCTGTTCTGTCACACTCACTTCCATTGTTAGGGTGAAAATAATCATTGGTTCTGACATTCCTGAGTTTTTTTTTTGTAATTTATTTTTTTTAAAGTGGGATTTCGGGCCTTTAACTATACAGTATAAAGCCTGGTCTATCATACTCTCAGACTAAGATATTTCCTCTTCGCTCTCAGCTAATACATTCTACAGACACGGCCCAGCAGATATGAATAGAGACTCTTGGTAGCGTTAAAAGGAAATCGTAAGAGAGGTGGTTAAGTTGAGACGGTTGAGTAAAACCAACTTAGCGAGACTGACGTCTAAAGGCAAAATTCTTATTTTGCAAAAGCTCAATATAAAATGGAATTCTAAAAACACGTGGAATGAGTAGCCTAGAGATAAATGACTGTATTTTCAAGGGAATATAATAGAACTGTGGTTTAGGGTGAAGGTTTAGGCCCCCGATGGCACGGATGAAAGCAGAAATCTGAAATCTTATATTTTTATACACTTCTGACTAGGATCGATAAACTGCCATGTTTGACTACTTGGTACACTTCAACACTCCTAAACCTTAAGACAGAAGGTCCCTTTGAACAGTAAGTAACAACGGTCATTCATTAAAACGGTCTGGAACATAAAAATAATTCCTCATTAGAAATGAAAAAAAAAGTCCCCTTTCCAGAATAAGAGTCCCCTCCCTTCCGCTTGAGAGAGAAGAGTCAGCTGATCTAGGCACTCGACCCAAAGCTTGTTTCATTTCCACATATAAATACACATCAACAACACCATGCTGTGATTTGCATTAGGGTTGGGGTCCATTTCAATGTAGGCAATTCAGAAAGTAAACAGAAATTCTAATTCCAAATTTGTCACAAAGAAGCATTGAGGAAAATTGGAATGGAACTTGAATTGACAAAAGAAAAATGGAATTGACCCCAATTTGTGGCTTGTATCAAGGTTATTGCATTACCAGACAGTAATATACAGCTTACCAGTTAATAGTAAGAACATATCAATGACAGCAGGGAGGATTGGAACAGAAATTAAACATTGAACTTGTCATCTTAGCATTTCTTTTCCGTTATTTCACTCTTTTTTGACCCCCCATTTCAGCCTAGCGCTGTCTGTCTGTCTAGTCAAATCGACATCTACAATTGTCCCCCCCCCCCCATAACCTATCAAAACATTCTTCAAAATAAGCAAGGCTGTCTGAAAAAGAACGAAGACTCAAGATTCCAAGTCATTCTATTTTTGGTTATAACAAGCTTTCCAAAATCTCTCTCGGAAGTCAAAGGATACAACATATTTGAGGTTCACACGTTGGTACCACAGAGAAAAGTATGGAAATACACACTTAAGTGTTTCAGAATCACTTTCAGTTAGGAAAGATGCAATCCCACCTCAAACTGATCCAACTGTGGACCATAGTGGAAAGAGTGGCGGGGGAAACGGCCGTGTGTGTGTGTGTGTGTGTGTTCGCTCGCTCGCGCGCGCGTGTGTGTGTGTGTGTTTGTGCATGTGAGTGTGAACGCATGCATCTGTGACAAGACGATCGCTTCAAATAAATGCACATATTCACTTAACAGCACGGGGTCCATGCGACCCTTAATATTAGTTTCCTCAAACGCAAATCAAAATGACACTTGACAGTTTGTGTCTCATATATGAAATAGAAAGAAAAAAACTAAAACAAATCTAAAAGCAAAATCAGAGGAACTTGAAGTGGTTTAAAATGGCTTTCGTGCGGATATCACCCCAAATCATACTCAAAAGATAAACAGGAATCGAGGATCTTCTCCCCATCATCTATTTCTCTATAGTAATTCCCTTATCATATATTATTCTCTGATTTTAACCTATGTACATGGTTGTGATGGGAATTGGCTTTTTGGAATTGATCGGTGGTTGGTCTATTACTGCACTTACAGTACTAGGTCTACACTACATGGAAAATGGTCCCAGATCACTGGATGAGGTCACTGGCCCATGTCATGAGGAAGTCGCATAAGGAGCTGTGATGTCATCATTGAATGTTCAGTCTGCTTCTAAAACACCGCTGTCCCTAAGAATTCGAGAACATGAAGCCAGCGAGGTGTCACCTAGAGTTAAAATACCCCTAACCATACTTGTATTTTTGTACTGCTTTACTGTAGCTTTTCGCTGATGGTACGAAGACATTAAGTCACGGCACATATTTCACTTCATGAGCAAAAAAATAAAATAAAAAATACATAATTGCTTTCTTTTTTTCTTCATTTTTTTAAATGTTATTTTGTGAGCCTTGTATTGTAAAATGGAATTCCCCTCTTCTCCTGCTGCCAACTACCGTTTTGGAAGAAAGCAACAGAAGGAAAAAGAGAGAGTGAAAACATCCTCTCTTTCTCCTCTAGCTGCAAAGCACCTTGCTCTCCATGTCTTCGATAGATAGATGAATAAATAAAAGGTGGCCACCCCCCAAGCCCAAAGGGTGCTATGTACACGTATCAAATGATCTGTTGTTTCATATTGATCCTCTTCTCTTTGTCGCGTCTTGAGGTTTGTGTGTCTTTTTACAGGAGTTGCCAATGACATAATAATCTATACGGGGCTAGTAGTGCTGCAATCAAAAGTACTCTCAATAAAACTCAGCGCTTCGCTTATTCTGGTTATCAGCTACAAAGCAGATGAAAGGGGGTGTACATTTTAATTCCTATATTGTATGCCCTCCCTCAAAAACACACACACACAAACACGAGCACACACACACACACACACACGCGCACACACACACCCTTTCCCAGTATTTCCCTCTTGGTCAAACACTTCCTTTCCCTGTGGCAGCGGGTACAGTTCCGTGGGCAGGGCCCGGGAAGGGGGGCGGGCCCAGGAGCTTGGTGAGGGTCAGGGAATGGAGCTGTGTGCGGTCTGTCACTCATGTGTCCCAGCCACTCATGCGGTCTGTGCTCTCCAGTGAGAGGGACTTGGTCTTGTGGGGTGAGGCCGGGCTGGGGGGACTGCTGAACGTAGAACTGTTGGACGCCGTCGAGTGACGGGGTGAGTCAGAGTCCTGGAGAGAGGGGGGGGGGGGGGGGAGAGAGAGAAGGAGAGTTAAAGATAGGGGGAGAAGGAAAGGGGAAGAACAGGAAGAAAGAGAGGGAGGGAGAGCCACTGAGATGTCATATTTTTCTCACAGCTAAACACAAAACAGGCCAGGGTCACGGTCAGTAGGCATGCAACGCAAGAAAATCCTGAAACACAAGAGGCGATACGATCTTAACTTGTCTGAGAAAAATATTGCCCCTTTTTTCATAAAAATAAATAACACACAAATAATATACACACTTTCTCATATTCGCGCCTACTGAACACAACCCATCTCTCCAATGGGCTCAGTAGATCAGGCCTGGTCAACACCAGTCCTCAGGGACCTCTGTGTGTGTTTGTCCTTCCAACCAACCACTGTCATCATCAAAGCTAATCTGCTGTTTGACTTCCTGCCTGCCGATGTGGACATGGTGAGATCTCTTCACATCACCACACAGAGCGCTAGGCAACAGTGACTTAATGCCCCGGGAACCTTCCACATCATCAGACAATGAGCAGCTCGATTGGCCGGAAGTGATTGGTTACATCAAAACACATACGCAATACACACGAGGCCCCTCGTCTACGGTCTACTACTACAATACACAGCAGTCAGTGGAGGTTGACACACTTTTGTTCCAGCCTAGTAGAAAACGCACGGTTCAAACAATCAACACATATATGGTTTTGGAGAACGCGATTTGTTAAATCAGGGGTGTAGTGTGTGTGTGTGTGTGTGTGTGTGTGAGTGTGAGTGAGTGCTGGGCTGGAACAAAACCCTGCATACACTGCTGGTCCTCCATAATTATGATATGCCACCCCTGCTATAGTAGACCATTGTGTACAAGATATCCCTGAGGACAGCACTGAGAGTTGCTAGTTAAGAAAAGCAGGGTTAAGATCATCTCCCTCCTTCACTGAAGGGAGGTAGCAGGGTTTGTAAAATTCCAGTAACTATCCCACAATTCCCAGGTTTTCCCAGAAACGTCCTGATTATTCCCTCCTGATTCCGGGAAACCTTCCAACTGGGGTTTCTAGAAAACCTGGGAATTTGAGGAAAGTTACCAGAATCTTGCAACTCTACACGGGAGGTGGTGAGGGTGAATTTGTCCTCTGCGCCGCATGTTTCTCACAGACAAAACGTACATTTTTAATTTCTATGGCTATTTGTACAGTAGGCTACGGCTGTGGGAGCTACCACTGTCCACCGCCGCACTACAGTAGCTGGCACAAAGGTACAGGTACTATAATGGCCTATAGTAGAGGAGCGTCACAGTATCTTCCTGATGATGTATCAAATCAGATACTGTCATGGTCATTCTTAGAAACATGGGTTGGGCTGGCCACAGGGGGGCAGTATGGAAGCAGACAGACGCATGCGGGGTAGAGGATGATGGTGACACACCATTCAAAAAACCAAACCAGGAAATGAAGTAGAAACCCCAGGGTAGGTCAGGGGAAAGGGGAATGAGTAACCACCCTCTAGCCAGAAACAGAGGGGGCAATCAGATGCTGGTGCTACTGGGGCTGAAATGGTGCAGTGGTGGGAGGCTTTGGGGGCAAAGCTTCACGACTGTGGGCAACGCGCGCACGTGCGTGTTGGTGTCTGTGTGTGTGGTTGAGGGGTGGGTTACAGTGCGTCTGGGTTGGTTGTGTGTGTGTGCTGACATTACCTTCATCTTACTAAGCAGGGTCCTTAAAGCCCTTTTCAGATCGGGGGTCTTCTCCGATGGTGAGACCGCCTGCCACTGGAGAGGAACAGTTACAGACTCAGCGACCCGGCCCGGCCCAGAGAACAACATGCTGGGGGGGACCGAAGCGGGTGGAGGGGGGCGAGATGGGGGCAGGCACGAATCACGATGGAGCTAGCCAGGTATGAGGGACAGTGGGGGTGGTAGACAGTCAGCCAGGCCAGAAGAGGGAGCCAAAGGCACAATGGATAGCTACAGCAAGAATCCCTTGCTTTGAGGATGGCTGGATGCTTGAGGTAAAAGCTGCTCTTAACCACAGATCTAGGATCAGATTACTGGACCCCAAATCTAACCTTAAACATTAGGGGGATGAAAAAAACTATCTGACCCTGAATCAGTGGTTAGTGGTGACTTGTAGCTAGCTACTACTGGCTGGGTGGTTGAGGCTGAGTGAGGAGAGGCCAGATGCAGAGAACCAGAGAGGGGAATGGCTGTGACTGAGGTTTGGGTCAGGGTTGCGTATGGGGGGGCCGATTGAGTTCCCTATGAGGGGCTGTGGTGGGTCTAGGAACCAATCAGACCGAGGGATAAGATGAGGCAAAGGGCGATATGGGAGGGTTACGAGAAGACGTAAGCTGGGTGGTGGATGTTGTGGGTAAAAGGGGGGCGCAGAGTTACGGGGCACACATTGATATGTCTAATTACATAGATGTTTGATATGTCTTCCACGTCATTGGTCACCAGCGAGAGTATTTTCAGTGTCTGTGTAGTGTTATGGTGAACCTAGTCATATTTAGAGCCACTGTGCTCAAACGACTAGTGAAACGTGGTTTCAGATCCATCCACTTGACTCTCACAACCAAGATACAACCATCTGAACACTAGTATCGGAGATGCGACGGTATATCATCTAAGCGAAGACACAGATTCAGCACAGTTGTTCCCAATTATTAGTAGCCAAGTTTTGGTAGCCTTAATCAAGTGCAATTTACTCAGGCGCCCGAGGGAGGAAGCAAGCTAGGCTGGTCACGTACCTCTCTGTCGAACTGGGAGAGGGGTGCGTCGCTGCAGCCGTCCATACCCCCTCCGGAGGACAAGGAGCTCTCGGAGGGAGAGGTCATGGTCTGGCGCTTAGAGCTGTAGCTACCCCCGGACAGCTCTCTCCTCAACGCATTGCCGTTCTGAGATGACGAACCTGGAAAAAGGAGGGAGAGAGCGAAAAATAGAGAGATAGGGGAAGAAAGAGAAGATAGATAGGGGAGAGAGTGGGACAGAGAAGGGGAGGGGGAGTTAGGAAGAGAAGTGAAGAGAGAAAGTTAGAGACAGATGAGTGTCACCCTTCAGAATCTATTCAGACCCCTTGACTTTTGTTACATTACAGCCTTATTCTAAAATGGATTAAAAAATAAAAAAAAGTCCTGAACAATCGACACACAATATCCAATAATGCCAAAGCGAAAACAGGTTTTTCGACATTGTTGCTAAATATTTTAAAAATAAAAAACAGAAATACCTTATTTACATAAGTATTCGGACTCTTGCTATGAGTCTCGAAATTGATCTCAGGTGCATCCGGTTTCTATTGATTATCCTTGAGATGTTTCTACAACTTGATTGGAGTCTGTGGTAAATTCAGCTGATTGGACATGATTTGGAAAGGCACACACCTGTCTATATAAAGTCCCACAGTTGACAGTGCATGTCAGAGCAAAGACCAGGTCATGAGGTCGAAGGAATTGTCCTTACAGCTCCGAGACAGGGTTGTGTCAAGACACAGATCAGGGGAAGGGTACCAAAACATTTCTGCAGCATTAAACATCCCCAAAACACAGTGGCCTCCATCATTCTTAAATGGAAGAAGTTTGGAACCACCAAGACTCTTCCTAGAGCTGGTAGGCCAGCCAAACTGAGCAATCGGGGGAGAAGGGCCTTCGTCAGGGAGGTGACCAAGAACCCGATGGTCACTCTAACAGAGTTCCTCTGTGGAGAACCTTCCAGAAGGACAACCATCTCTGTAGCACTCCACCAATCAGGCCTTTATGATCGAGTGGCCAGACGGAAGCCACTCCTCAGTAAAAGGTACATGACAGCCCGCTTGGAGTTTGCCAAAAGGCACCTAAAGACTCTCAAACCATGTGAAACAAGATTCTCTGGTCTGATGAAACCAAGATTGAACTCTTTGGCCTGAATGCCAAGCGTCACGCCTGGAGGAAACCTGGCACCATCCCTACGGTGAAGCATGGTAGTGGCAGCATCACGCTGTGGGGATGTTTTTCAGCGGCAGGGACTGGGAGACTTGTCAGGTTTGAGGCAAAGATGTCCAGAGCAAAGTGCAGAGAGATCCTTGATGCAAACCTGCGCCAGAGCGCTCAGGACCTTAGACAAGGGCGAAGGTTCACCTTCCAACAGGACAACGACCCTAAGCACACAGCCAAGAGAACGCACGAGTGGCTTCGGGGCAAGTCTCGATGTCCTTGAGTGACCCAGCCAGAGCCCAGAAATCTCTGGAGACCTGAAAATAGCTGTGCAGCAACGCACCCCATCCAACCTGACAGCCCTTGAGAGGATCTGCAGAGAAGAATGGGAGAAACCCCCCAAATACAGGCGTGCCAGGCTTGTAGGGTCATACCCAAGAAGAATCAAAGTTGTAATCACTGCCAAAGGTGCTTCAACAAAGTACTGAGTAAATGGTCTGAATACTTTTGAAAATGTGATATTTCAGATATATTTTTTTGAATTGATTTTCAAAAAGGTATAAAAAAAACAATTTAATCAATTTTATTATAAGTCTAACATCAGAATGTGGAAAGGCGAGGCACTGTAAATGCATTTAAATCTACAAAGATCTACTTTCCATTGTTCACCAGTAACAAACACATCCATTTTCTCTACCCAGGCCTACATCTTTTGATGCTTCTTTAATCCCCATTTTACTATTGAGCTTACTAGCTTAGTGTGTTTGGTAGTGTGGTACTTACGGATGCCCAGTCCACTGCTGGCGCTCATGGACCGTCCCGGCTCGGCTCTGTTCTTGGTGATGGAGGGGATGGACACGGAGCCACTGAAGCCTGCAGCACGACTCTCCTGAACACGCACGTTCTGTGTCAGAAAGGCCAGTGGACAGGGGAGGACAGAATAGACCGGGGCGGATGAGGAGAGGGGCACAGATATGTGGATTATGGCGATGGGATGAGAACGCATAGATAAACATTTGTGAATACATATTCCCCAGAATGACAAATATGGATATGAACACATATAACATGTCATTTAGGCATGATGACCACACATAGGCACATACAAAAACACAGACATTAAATCACACAAACGCACAGACATTTCACACGTACAAACACATGATGCTCAGTCGGACCAGAGAAGGAAGTACAAGTACTCAGCATGTTACAACTAAGCAGAACATCTATGGACACTCTCTGTAGTGGCCCGTCTTACCATGGGCAGGTCTTTGAGGATCTGGATGCCGTCCCCAGGTCCCATGTGGGCCACGTGGTTGAAGTTGGTGGGGTTGGAGATCAGCTTGTTCCTCATCTCTGGGTCTCTCAGCATCTCCCTGTACAGGACACACACCAAACCCAGGAATGAGGTCACTGTGGCCAGAACAGGGTGAACGCACCAGTCGAGAGTGATATTGCGTGAACAGAATGAGCTTTATGCATATGGAGGGGACGAATATGGATGAATGGTATGGAGTCTGTACGAAATCTGTAGTGTGTAATGTACCATTAGCTGTACACTCCCTCTGTGAAGTAGCTTGGTGTAGTGTATTGTACACTATACACTACACACTCATAGTGCATTGTGCACTACATAGTGTATTGTGCACTACATAGTGTATTGTGCACTATGTAGTATGGCATGCACTACATAGTGTGTAGCGTATTGTGTAGTGTGCACTATGTAGTGTATTATGCACTGTGTGTAGTGTATTGTGTAGTGCGCACTACGTAGTGTGTAGTGTATTGTGTAGTGTGCACTATAGTGTATACCATGTAGTGTATGGTGTAGTGCACACTATGTAGTGTGTGGATATGAACAGATGCACACATTAGTCGGCGGGCAACAGCAGGGTGCATGTGACACATCTAGTGCAGTAGTGCCTGGTTAGAGGTTAGTTGCATGCCCCGCTTACCATGGGCCTGCATACTCTCGCTTACAGCTCACTGCTGCCGGCTAGCTCTTGTAGTGAATTGGGGAGCAGTTCATGCACAAGTCTCCCCTTGCCGGTACAAAGCCATGACCAAGACTCGGGCCTTACCGCGGCAGCACACGTTAACTGGTTGTCTTGAAACACCAGGCTAACCCGGCAGGGGTTCTCAAAGCAGCAGTGTGGACACGTCCTGGCAGCCATCAGCCACTGTCCCGCTGCCTTGTGGGTTAGTCTGGTACGACAAAGGCAAGGGGAGCACACCCTGAGAGAAAAGCAGCGTGCTGGCGGCACGCGGTAGGTGGACGCAGACAGACTGAGGTTCAGGCAGACTCCTGCAGCTGTGGAAGGTACTGGTCGTCCTGGTTTTCCCTCCTTGCCACTGGAATGTCACCTTCCTACTGTGAAGTAGTGCTGTTGAGGATTGCGCACCCTCAGCGACACCTTAAATAACTTCCTTTGTGCAGGTATCCACTTTTGACCTCGGTGAAGCCATCAACCGGAAACCGGCCTAAAGCCTGGCAGGTTTGGGCTGTCTGGTGACGGGGGCAGGAGTGAATGCACCGGGAGCCCTCAATCAGACCCCTCTGCATGCCAGCGGCACAGGGCTATAATGGTCACCAGCAGTTGGGACATGAGTGGCAGCTGCTCTCGGCAGACCCCCGTGTGACTGAGCAGCCCTATTTAGCCACACTGCTCACCCCAGCTGGGGAGAGGCCTAGAAAGTGGCCTAAAAAAAAAAAACGTTCCACTCAGCGGTTGAAAAATGCTAAAGAAAATAATTCCCCTGAAACTGGCGACATAGAACATCAGAACTCTTTTGGACACTGACGATAATAGCGATAGACCCTATCGGAGAACATCTTTGATTGCTGCAGAACTAAGGCGCTACGACATTGACATTGCTGCCCTGAGTGAGACCATGTTTCTGGATGTAAGTTCCCTGAAAGAGGAGGGAGAAGGTTACACCTTCTTCTGGAAAGGTTACCCTCCGGGTGGACAACATCGGCACGGTGTGGGACTGGCAATTAGAGCCTTCTACCCAGCCTCACCGAAACACCTTTCGGCATAAGTGAAAGACTCATGTCTCTCCGTATCTCCCTAGTCACGAGATGAGGCCCTTCACCCGGAATGACGAGATCTTTATGCTGGGTGACTTCAACGCTAGGGTGGGACAGAACACAGAGCGGAGTGCTGGGTAGACATGGTGTTGGTTAGGTCAACGAGAACGGCACGAGTCCACTAACTCTATATGCCGAGCACGATCTCATTATCACTAACACCTTGTTCCAGCAGAAGAACGAATACAAAACATCATGGATGCACCCACACTCCAAACACTGGCCCCTGATCGACTACATCATGGATGCCCCCACACTCCAAACACTGACCCCTGATCGACTACATCATGGATGCACCCACACTCCAAACACTGGCACCTGATCAACTACACCATAGTGAGATGCTCTGACACTAATGACATCCTGCTGACACGTACCATGAGGGGTGCAGAATGCTGGACAAATCACTGTATGATACTGTCTAAACTCCACATGAGAATACGTCCACCCCCCCTCAACGCCTGCAGAAGTCCAGAAAGAGGCATCTGCGCTGTATCCGGCTTAAGAAAAGTGCAGTAAGGGAACGAGTTCTGTCGCTGAAAGGCTGGGGGAGACTGATCCTCTTCTGAGCGCAGATGACCCCATGGACCAGTTGTGGGCATCTATTAGCTCAGTGCTCTATCAGGCAGCGGCCCACTCCATTGGCTACAGAGGTAGGAAACATCAGGACTGGTTCGATGACAACTCTGACACCATCACAGCCTTTACTGGACAATATGAACAAAGAGCACAGGGCTACTCTCAACAGCCCCACATCAGCTACCCTCTGCAAGCAATGGCGTGCATCACGCAAGGAAGTGCAAACAACCTTGCGTGCTCTGCAGAACGAATGGTGGACGAATAAGGCACAATAAATCCAAGTTTATGCCGACAAAAACGACATGCACAATTTCTACAACTCAACTAAAGCTATGGCCCTAGTAGTCACTCCATCACCCACATGAAAACAGCTGATGGTCTGACTCTCTTGAAGGACCAAAACCAGATCCTGATGAGGTGGGCTGACCACTTTGAAGCACTACTCAAATCAGTACTCTCCTGCAGACCACTCCATCCTGGATGAACTTCCTGTCCATCCAGCCATTCAAGACCTCAACCATTCACCAACCTTCCAAGAGGTGTTATCAGCTATCCATTCCCTCAAGAACAACAAGACTCCTGGCGCTGACAGCATCCCGGCAGAGCTACTTAAGAAGGGAGGTTACTTCTGCACCAGAACGCTCCACCAGTACATCACTGAGGTTTGGGCCTGGGAGATCGTCCCCCAACAGTGGCGGGATGCAAACATTGTCACCACCTATAAGAACAAGGGTGACAAGTTCATCTGCGGCAACAGCCAGGGGATATTTCTTCTGGCAAGGTCCTGGCCAAGGTGATGCCACACAGGCTGGTGAACAACATCACAGAGGAACTGCTGCCAGAGTCACAATGCGGCTTCAGAAATCGACACGGCAACTCCAGGAGAAGTGCCGTGAACAACATCAGGACCTTATCATTGCCTTTGTCCAAGGCCTTCAACACGGTGAGCAGGGAACTACTACGGGGCATTCTACTCAAATTTGGCTGTCCAGACAAGTGTGTTAACATCATTTTCCAGTTCCATGATGGGATGATGCCTCAGTGGCCATAGGAGGGCAGGAGTCAGTGCCCTTTGGAGTCAGCGTCGGTGTAAGGCAGGGGTGTGTGCTGGCACCTGTACTCTTTAACATCTTCCTCCTATGTGTCCCCCAGCTTGAGGACAGCAGCGGGGTTGCGGTGGACTTCGGGCTGGATTGAAATCTATTCAACGTCAGGAGGCTCTAAGCAACCACCAAGGTTTTTGACAGAGCGGGTTCTTGAGCTGCAGTATGCTGATGACTATGCTCATGGCCACACTCTGGAAGATTTTCAGTCTGTCCTTGTAGCAGCTGTGAGGGTCTATAGCAGGATGGGACTGTCTATCAACTGAGGTGGTCTGCCAATGGAGATCCAGCCCTCCACCCACCACGCCTGTCTTCACAATTTAACACAAATCACTGGCAATAGTCCCATCCTTCAAATACCTGGGCAGCGTCCTCTCGAAGAACTGCAGCATCGACCTCGAAATTCAAAATAGGAAACTCCGACGCAGGGTCTCCCAAAACAGGGATCTACACCTCCACACCAAAATCACTGTCTATTAAGCCGTCTGCATCACCACACTTCTTTACAGTTGTGAAGCCTGGGTCACTTAGTCGCCACAACAAGCAGCCCGAGCGACTCCACGTAAGATGCCTGCAGCGCATCCTGGGAATCACCTGGTGTAACCATGTGCCCCATACAGAAATACTTGCTAAGACAAACTGCAAGAGTATGGAGGCCATGGTCACCCAACACCAACTGCGCTGGCTTGGGCATGTCATTAGAATGCCTCGGGAGCACTTGCCGCGGAAGATCCTGTATGGCCAGCTACATCTTGGACGGAGGTCTGCAGAGGGGGCCAGCTACATCTTGGACGGAGGTCTGCAGAGGGGGCCAGCTACATCTTGGACGGAGGTCTGCAGAGGGGGCCAGCTACATCTTGGACGGAGGTCTGCAGGGGGACAGATGAAGCGCCACAAGAACCAGCTAAAAACGTGGCTGAAGAAGTGCAACATCAAACCCACAGACCTAGAGGACACTGATGCCGACCGTTTCACCTGGCGGCAGCTCTGCCAGAGCGGTGTACAGAGGTGGGAGGAGGAGAGGAGCACAAACAGACAGCAAGAACAGCTCAGGAGACATACAACCATGCCTGCCCCCCGCCAACACAGACCGCATACGCCTCAGCAACAATAAAGTTTGTGGATCTCAGATTGGACTCGACAGTCACCAAAGAATCCAGCGCTAACTCAGAAGTGGAAGTCATCATCGGAGACGATGGACTATCATAAGCAGTGTAGTGTGCACTAGGTAGTGTGTAGTGTGCACTACATAGAGTGTAGTGTACCTCCTCTGCTGTAGCCGCTCCTCTTCGGGGACTCTGAAATAGAAGCGTCTCTTGTTGTTCAAGCTGCGAACCATCTGCTTCCTGCTGTTGTCAGAAGTCTCGGGGACCACCAGCTCATCACCCTCTGGAATATTAACAACATGGCCACCATCATCAACAACAACAGCATCATCAGTAGCATGACCATGATCATCATATATATTTATAATCCAGTTTTTATTTTGTTTGTTGAAAAAAATCTATTTCAAAAAAGAAAATGGTAATACTACTGGGGAATACGACCATTAAAATGAGTATTACACTCAGTCAGTGGTCATAATCAAGATATGGATCTCTCCTATGCATTTAGAGGTCCGAAGGCCTATCCTGTGTGCAAACTGACCTGCCGTCTTGTTTCGGAAGTAGATGAGCCTCACGGTCTCCAGACCCAGGAGGTTCAGGGATCCGTCAGGGTTCAGAGGTCGCACCTTCAGGGTGGATACAAAGGGGTCAAATGTTACACCTACACCAATCCGGCGACCGGCCCTCCGCTACATGTGCAGTCCTATACTCTCACCTTCTTTAGTGGGACGGTCTGAATCCACTCCATTGTGTTGACATCAAACACATCCACAGCATTCTCACTGTACACTGACAGGTAGGGGGCGTTATAACCTGGAGGGGAGGAAGGAGGACAACATCAGCTCCAGGCTTAAAGCTACATTCTGGGATTTGCTTTTAAATGCAAAACGACAGCCTCGCTACTTGTTTTGGTAAACAAGTTTGGGATGAGGCAGAGAACATGTAACCCCTCACAAATTTGTAGAAAGCCACACTAGAAGCAAGGACTGTCTCCACATGATAGTTTTAAACATATTCGGAAGCTATATACTTTTTTATTTACTTGTTGTTTGTAAACAGTGGAGAAATAAAAACCTATTTTGGTTTATGATAACGGTAAGACAATTGTGCTGGTTCAGAACTCACAGGCGGAGTTGGGCACGGCCGGCCACATCAGCTCCTGCTGGCGCGAGCGGCGGCCCTGCGAGTCCACATAGACCCCTATGGCTGAGAAGCATAGCAGCAGCTCCTTGGAGGAGATCTCCACGGCACACAACGCATCCAGGCCCTGCTGGGATATGAAGGCCAGGGTGTGGTCCTCGGGGTGCAGCAGGCTGACCGGGGCACAGTCCCCGTGCACGCTGTAGCGCGTGAAGCCAGCCTGGTAGCCCACACACAACCGCTCGCTCAGGAGACCCATCCACTGGACAGGACCTGGGGTTTGGAGCTCCCGCAGCCGGCGGTGGCGCGCCTTGCTCTTGTTCACCTGGGAGATAGAGAACCATCATGCTGTTATTTAGCGAGTACATTTTTTAAATATTTCATAATCCCATGAAAATAGCCTATATATTGTTGCTTTTCTAAGCAAAGTTATACTACGTAATTTGTAAAAATGCGACAATGTACTTTAAAACCCCTTCCGTCCCCACCACCCACCTCGTAACAGATGACCTGTCTCTTCATGGCCACACACAGACAGATGAGGGAGTTGTTTCGGACGGGCCCGGACACCAGCGCTGTGCAGCCCTTGGTCTCGGCCAGCTTGTAAGAGTCCATCTCCCGTCCGTCCAGCGCGGCCATGGGGAAGAGGCGGACGTGGCGGTTACGACCGGAGATGACTGCTAGGAGCTGCTCCTGGGGGACCAGGTCGATGTGGTAGACCTTCTTATTGTCTCCCACGCGGATGATCTCTGTTAGGTCAGGAGAGTGTGGGGGTGTGAGAGAGAGCGAGTTGTCAAAAAGACCTGTGCACTGTGATAGCCAATATGTGGTGAGCATTCTACTGCAAACTGGGTGAAGTGCATCAGGCGGGTAGGTGCAAGAGTCTTACCATCTTTGGTGACATGGATAACATAAAGGCCTTCCTCGTTGCCCAGGGCAACACGCTCGTGGTCTGAAGATAAAACATCAAGAGGACGTTTGATACAGTCTACCGCATAGCTAGGTAACAAGGTGCAGAAACTATGTCCTGATCCCTTCTGAAGTAGAACATGCAGGGGCTGTATACTACAAACTCTTAATGAGACAGATACAGAGAAGACCCCCCCCCCAACAATTACTTGCTTACTACATGACCAAAATAGAGGGGCAGCGTGTGTGTGAGTGTGTGTGTCTCCCCTACCTATAATAGCGGCGGACTGCGTGGTCTTGATGAGCGGCAGCGTGCTGTCGTAGGCCTCTTTGGGCACGTAGACAAAGCGCTCCTTCAGCTTGTTCTTCTTGAGGATGCGCTGTAGCTCGTTGAGAAGCCCCACCCACTTGTTCCTCTCGTGGTCGGTGTCGGCCAGGATCAGGATGGAAGGCTTGTGACTGGAGGAGGCGGACAGCTGGGCAGCAGTCACCTGGAGGGGTTTAGAGGTCAGAGGTTAGGGCTTTTGGAATGGCATCCCACAACCATTTTGAAGCATTGTTAAAAAGCGGAGAAATCTGAAGACTGGAATAGGCGGGGGAGTAATCATGGAGTAAATGTACGACTGTATAAATGCATGTATTCAAGAAAAAAAAAAGGCTAACCCTGAATATACATGGGATGTCCTTGCGGCTGGCGTGAATGACGTCAGACGCCAGAACAGAGCTGACTGAAAACTCCTCATCCCTGGAAAACAGAGGAAGGAGAAAGTGTGTGACAGGGAGAGGGGAGAGGCAGAGAGAAAGTGGGAGAGAGTGATTGAGTCAATCAAATAAAGGACTAAACCCAGAAGTAATTCTAATAAGCAGCCATTTCTCTCCGAGAGACTGGGTTGTAGTTCAGACGGAGCTCAGGTTGTAGTCCTTGTCAGTCTCACTGACCACCACACTGGGCATTGTGGCCCTTCCCCAGCTATGGAAGTTCGAGTTCAGACAGAGCTCAGTTTGTAGTCCTTACCTCATGTCTATGACCTGACTGACCACCACACTGGGCGTCGTGGCCTTGCCCTCTCCAAGCTCATACAGGAAGAGCTTGAAGTCACACACTACGGCAACCGCCCGCTGCCAACCCTTCTTCACCCCCGTTGGCTTGGGCACCTGGAAACACACACAGGGACAGACACACACTTCAGTCTCACACATTGACCCAACCTAGTATTGACAGTGGTAAACAACCTTTAGAGACAGAGACATATTTTATTATACAGACACAATTAACAGGCAAGCCTCACACACAGGTCAGCCACTGGTGATATAGGGACGTTAAACGTACAAGGTAAGGTTTTAGTTTTACATTTGCACTTTAATTCACAGGTACTTATTCTACCAGGAAATGTTGTTAAAAGAGTGCATAAACAATCTTCGGTGTCATACGTACTCTGACGTGTCCCTCGTAGGCAGTGCCGATGCCCCTCTGAGGGTCAATGCCCAATGGCCCCTTGGTCTGGTCGTGTGGCACGGGGCACACTGCTGGAGCCTTGTCAGCACATGTCACGTGGCACGAGAAGTTACACACTGCAGGACCAGACAGGAGAGAATAAGGGGTTTATATCAGATTTATATCTAGCCTCAAAAGAGACTGTACTCCCACCTCAGTCCTGCCCCACGTCACCTCCTTCCATCCCAATCCCCTGCCTTCTTCTCTTCCTTCCATCTGTTTCCCTCCATCCCTTTCCTCAGATCCCAGTCTTCCTTCCTCTATCCCTCTCCCTCCTCATTCTCCCATTTTTGTCTTCCTCCCGCTCTCCTCCACCCTTTACCCCCCCTCCTCTCCCTCTCTCTCTCGCTCTCTCTCTCATTGTACCTTCGCAGGTGCAGCCCTGGCGGATGAGTCCCACCATGAGAGAGGTGCACTGGTTACACTTGGTTGGAGCACTGAAGGACTTCACCACAAACTGGTGGGCTTTGGGCTGCAGGGGACAAACACATAGGACTAATACAGACGCTTTATTGGACCACAGCAACAGTTTACTTATTGAAATACAGCAACTGGTCTTCGTCGGGTCCACGGGATTGACATTACTAAGTATTGACCGAGGTTAAAACAGTAGAAAGGTATTTGGGAAGTCAAAAAGGATGTCAGGTCTTACCTTGGGTGATGAGCGGCCAATACTACCATACCCTCCTGACCGCATGGTGGCGGTCTGGACCGGCCGTGGGGGGTGGTCTATCAACTAGAGGGTGGGAGAAGACAGAAAGATCTGAGTACAGCTCGGGCTGTGGCGGTCACGAAATGTCATCAGCCGGTGATTGTCAAGCAAATAACTGGTCTGTCTCACGGTAATTGACCGTTAATTAACATAAACACATTTAGCGTCTCCTGGCTTCCACACTGATAAGAACATCTACGTTTTCCATTTAATATAGCCTACACCTTCACAATAAATCCATGATGTATTTTTAGACAGGTCTAAAGAAACATGATATGAAGAAAATGAAGTCTATTTCAGAAGAACAGAATAGCAGACCTCCTTATGTTAGGTCCTGATCTGGCTATGCCAAATGGCTGTGGGTTACACTAGTTCATTTAGCAGACACAATTTGCTTAGAATTCCATGGCATCGTTTTAAGAGTATGAAGAATACAACTGAACAAAGCTGAATTAAATGGAAAGGATACTATCTCCAAACGATTTGAGGGCGTGTGCACATGCGGCTATTCTGCGTTGAGCAGTTAACAACGAAATAGGTACTCCTATATGCGTAATTTAGAGTTATTAATGTAACTTTAGTTGTTCTACAAACATTGGGCTATCCGTTTATGTTTAACACATTGTAAGGCTGCGTGATGCAACTCTAATGATGATTTTAAAAAGTTGAAAATAATCTTCCCCAAACTTGGAACTCACTTTGCAGCTTATGTATCCCAGTCAGGCTCTAAACCCCTGTGCTTCATTTTTTTTGCGCAACATGAGCTCATGGGCTCTCATGAGGTGTTTGATTTGATTTTTGATGACATTTGCATTGATGTCAGAGTGATTAGAGGAACAATAGGGTGTGGGGAGTACCAGGCAGTTAGCAAGTTTGGCCATCAGCAGCATCAGAGCTTGGAGAAGCCTAATTACTGTGACTAAATGGTCATGTGGAATTTGACTGCCTTCATGACTCGTGACCACCGGTGTGGCAATAATATGGTCACCTTAACAGCCCTAAGTACAGCACAATATATAACTAGTTTTTATTTTATGGTTAGAAAATCAGCCCTGAGAGGTTAAGAACAGTCTAAGATTAAGCATAATATAAGTTGGAGGTCCAAAGTTCAGAGGTTAGAGTTCACCTCTATAGGCTCCACGTCGCTGGCCATGGAGGGCGACCGTGAGCGTGACTTGAGCTGGGACTTGGAGTCCTCGCCTCTGGATGGAGTGTTGGAGGGAGTGAAGTTGTCCACCGAGTCCACCTGGAAAAAAGGGATGAGAGAGAGTGATGGAGTTGGTAGAAAGTAAGGAAGCCAAAAGGGACCAAAAAGCACCATCCATGCTTAGAGTAAAAAGCAAGAAAACAATTCAACCAGGTAGATGCACAGTATTATAGGAGGTAAATGGAGACTGTAGTCGTAGCAGAGATGGGACTGACCAATCCATTGGTCAACGGTCATTAGGAAGCATACAGGTTGGACCACAAACCCATGAACGATGCGCACACGAGTACTACACATACAGTACATTCAGAAAGTATTCAGACCCATCGACTTTTACCACATTTTGTTACTATTACAGCCTTATTCTAAAATGGATCAAATACATTTTTTCCTCATCAATCTACACCCAATAGCCTATAATAATGACAAAGCGAAAACAGGTTTAGACATTTTTGCAAATGTAACATTTTTTATAAAACTAAAATTATTTACATAAGTATTCAGACCATTTGCTATGAGACTCGAACTTGAGCTCAGGTGCATTCTGTTTCCATTGATCCTCCTTGAGATGTTTCAACAACTTGATTGGAGTCCACCTGTGGTAAATTCAATTGGTTGGACATGATTTGGAAAGGCACACACCGGTCTATATAAGGTTCCCAAGAACACAGCATTGAAGGTCCCCAAGAACACAGTGGCCTCCATCATTCTTAAATGAAAGATTTGAACCACAAAGACTCTTCCTAGAGCTGGCCTCATGGCCAAACTGAGCAATCGGGGAGAAGAACCTTGGTCAGGGGCGTGACCAAGAACCTGATGGTCACTCTGACAAAGCTCCAGAGTTCCTCTGTGGAGATTGGAGAACCTTCCAGAAGGACAACAATCTCTGCAGCACTCCACCAATCAGGCCTTTATGGTAGAGTGGCCTGACGGAAGCCACTCCTCAGTAAAAGGCACATGACACCCCGCTTGGTTTGCCCAAAAGGCACTTACTGGACTCTCAGACCATGAGAAACAAGATTCTCTGGTCTGATGAAACCAAGCTTGAACTCTTGTTTCAATGTCAAGCGTCACATCTGGAGGAAACCTGGCACCATCCCTATGGTGAAGCATGGTGGTGGCAGCATAATGCTGTGGGGATGTTTTTCAGTGGCAGGGACTGGGAGACTAGTCAGGTTTGAGGGAAAGATGAACGGGGAAAAGTACGGAGAGATCCTTGATGAAAACCTGCTCCAGAGCGCTCAGGACCTCAGACTGGGGCGGCGAAGGTTCCTCTTCCAACTGGGCAACGACCCAAAGCACACAGCCAAGAAAAAGCAGGAGTGGCTTCGGGACAAGTTTCTGAATGTCCTTGAGTGGCGCAGCCAGAACCCCGACTTGAACCCAAATGAACATCTCTGGAGAGATGTGAAAATAGCTGTGCCGCGACGCTCTCCATCCAAGCTGACAGAGCTTGAGAGGATCTGCAGAGAAGAATGGGAGAAACTCCCCAAATACAGGTGTGCCAAGCTTGTAGCGTCATACCCAAGAGGACACAAGGCTGTAATCACTGCCAAAGGTGCTTCAACAAAGTCCTGAGTAAAGGGTATACTTACGTAAATGTGCTAACCTTTTTGTTGTTCT
>NC_048572.1:33744828-33789828 GCF_013265735.2 Oncorhynchus mykiss
TGATCCTAGCCTTCGTGGTAACTGGCCATATCTAAATACCTGTAGCTGGCTTGGTAATTATAAGCTACTTGACAGTTGCAAAGGGAATGTGTTTTAGCGTAACGGTTTGACAGTGGGAAATTATTACTGCGCATATTGCAAAAATCTGATCAGTGGCAAGTAGGTTGTTGGTTGACATAGGACGAGCAAAACAATGGTAAATGCAAGCTAACATGGGCCCGGAGTTAGAATACACCGTTTGAAGGATCATTTTAAACAGGATAAATATAATAGTTCCAAGGTAACCTTGCATTTGTTGACATGTGTTAAATGTATTTCCGAACGAAAGCAGCTAGCTTTAGAATAGAAAACATTTAAATATAATCTGATCATTCATAGAAAAAAATAATATATATATATATATATATAATCTGATCCTTGTGTTCTGGCTTTCATGCGGAAAGCATGTGAAACAGAATGATATGGGCCTGCGTCCCAAATGGCACCCATTTCCCAAATAGTGCACTACAGTTGACCAGTCCCCTGGTCCGAAGTGACGCACTATAAATGGAATAGGGTGCCATTTGAGACACAGCCAATGATATGTGCTTCTCCCTATTCTTCCCTGGCACAAGTTGAGCATGTGTTCAGGAAGTGTTGGGGAATGTTCCCTATTTTCCACATACACCCTGGCTGCTATCAACTTCCAGGCATTGCTTCATACTTAATATACAATACCACAAAAACAAACATCACTTTTAATACGATACGTCAGAAATCCTACAAAAGTATTTTGCTTGGGAACTTCCAATTCTCATTCCCATTTCTCCCACTTCCAAAGTCAATAGTATGGGATCCAACGGGCCGGTCCATTTGCGTGTGTAAGAAACTGTGGTCTGTTTTGAAGGTAGATATAAATGAACAGTGATTATATTGGCTTTGCCAGGAGAGAAGGGTGGCGCCGGAGGAGATGGCTGCTGTTTTACGGAATCCTAAACGACTGTGCTATTTTGTGTGTTTTTTCGCATTGTTTGTAACTTATTTTGTGCATAATGTTGCTGCTACCGTCTCTCATGACAAAAAAGAGCTTCTGGATATCAGAACAGCGATTACTCACCTCAAACTGGACTAAAATGTTTTCTTTAATGAGTCCGACGCGAAGGATATACTGCATCTCCGAGACCAGGCCCAAATCCCCGTCATTCTCGCGAAGAAAATACACAAATACAGGGGGCGGAGATCGGGGTGCCTTGTCAGAATCTGCGGCGAGTGGGTAACCCGCTCCTACCGTCAGTTCTATTGGCCAACGTGCGAATGGATGATTTCCATTCGAGACTATCCTACCAACGGGACATTAAAAACTGTCATATCTTATGTTTCATCGAGTCGCAGCTGAACGACGACACGAAAAATATACAGTTGGCTGGGTTTTCTGTGCATCGGCAGGTCAGAACAGCAACGCCTGGTTATGTCGCTATGCTCTCAGACGAACCATCAAACAGGCAAAGCGTCAATACAGGACTAAGTTTGAATCCTACTACACTGGCTCTGACGCTCATCGGATGTGGCAGGGCTTGCAGACTATTATGGAATACAAAAGGGAAACCCAGCCGCAAGCTGCCCAGTGACGCAAGCCTACCAGATGAGCAAAATGTATTTTATGCTTGCTTCGAGGCAAGCAGCACTGAAGTATGCATGAGAACCAGCTGTTCCGGACGACTGTATGATCATGCTCTCCGTAGCCGATGTGAGCAAGACCATTAAAAACATGTCAACATTCACAAGGCCGCAGGGCCAGACAGATTACCAGGATGTATACTCAGAGCATGCGTGGACCAATTGGCAAGTGTCTTCACTGACATTTTCAACCTCTCCCTGACCGAGTCTGTAATACCTACATGTTTCAAGCAGACCACCATAGTCCCTGTGCCCAAGAAAACAAAGGTAACCTGCCTAAATGACTACCACCCTGCAGCACTCACGTCGGTAGCCATGAATTGCTTTAAAAGTCTGGTCATGGGTCACATCAACACCATCATCCCAGAAACCCTAGACCCACTCCAATACCACCCAACAGATCCACAATCTCAATTGCAGTCCACACTGCCCTTTTCCACATGGACAAAAGGAACACCTATGTGAGAATGCTGTTCATTGACTACACCTCAGCGTTCAACACCATAGTGCCCACAAAGCTCATCACTAAGCTAAGGACCCTGGGTCTAAACATCTCTCGCAAACTGGATCCCGGACTTCCTGACGGGCCGCCCCCAGGTGGTACGGGTAGGCAACAACACATCTGCTACACTGATCCTCAACACGGGGGTCCCTTAGGGGTGCGTGATTAGTCCCCTCCTGTATTCCCTGTTCACCCACGACTGCGTGGCAAAGAACGACTCCAACACCATCATTAAGTTTTCTGACGACACAACAGTGGTAGGCCTGATCACCGACAACGAGACAGCCTATAGGGAGGAGGTCAGAGACCTGGCAGTGTGGACAACCTCTCCCATAACGTGAGCAAGACAAAGGAGCTGATCGTGGACTACAGCAAAAGGATGGCCGAACAAGCCCCCATTAACATCGACTGGGCTGTAGTGGAGCAGGTCGAGAGGTTCAAGTTCCTTGGTGTCCACATTACCAACAAACTATCATGGTCCAAACACACCAAGACAGTCGTGAAGAGGGCACAACAACACCTTTTCCCTTCAGGATACCAATTTTTGGGGGGCATGGGTCCCCAGATCCTCAAAGTTATACAACTGCACTATAGAGAGCATCCTATACTAGGCGGTGTCAGAGGAAGGCCCAAAAAATTGTCAAATACTCAAGTTACCCAAGTCATAGACTTTTCCCTCTGCTACCGCACGGCAAGCGGTACCGGAGCGCCAAGTCTAGGTCCAAAATGCTCCTTAACAGCTTCTAACAATTAATCAAATGGTCAAGCGGACTATTTACCGACACCCCCATTTGTTTTTACACTGCTGCTACTCGCTGTTTATTATCTATGCATAGTCACTTTAGCCCTACCTACATGTACAAATTACCTCGATTAACCTGTACCCCCGCACATTGACTCTGTACCGTAACCCCCTGTACATAGCCATGTTATTAAGATTTTATTGAGTTACCTTTTGTTTTTTATTTAGTTTATTTAGTAAATATTTTCTTAACTCTATTTCTTGAACTGCATTGTTGGTTAAGAGCTTGTAAGTAAGCATTTCACAGTAAGGTCTACACCGGTTGTATTCGGCGCATGAGACAAATACAATTTCATTTGATTTGAGGTGGGGGGGGTCATATGATGCGAGAATTGGGATGTGTGTGTGTGAGGGTTACCTCAGGTCAGGGCAGTGTGTGTGTGTGTGCCTGTGTGGGTGCGTATAACATCTCACCTTGTCCAGTTCACTGGAGAGCTTCTTGTTCTCCTCGGTCAAAATGACCCTCTCCCTCTCGTACTTCTGCTTGTACTCCGTCTCAAACTCCTCACGCTCACTTTGGCTGCCAGACACACACACACATTCAGATGATCAATCATCACTTACACAAACACACAAACACATTATACCTGCTATTCAGAGCAAGATCCGATGAATACACACATAGGCCAGATAAGGAGCTTTGAGACAAAGACACGTCAGACATGCCATATTAATCTCAACCACATCAATACTGTTAAAGAGACTATCCAGGGGCCAGATCTGCATCCCAAATGGCAACCCATTCCCTATGGGTCTTGGTCAAAAGTAGTGCACTAAATAGGGGAGAGGGTTCCATTTGGGACGCCCAGGGTTTGAAGTAAGCAAGCCAGGGATGCTAAGCTGGAGGGTGGAAAAACAACGTCTTACAACTTCTTCTCCAGTGTCAGTCTCTATCAAGTGCCGTTAGGTTAGAGGAATGTTGCTTCTTGGATAGAGGCAGAGGGGTATATAACACTAGCTAGACCTAAGGGACTCTAAGACATGAACAAGGGTCCTCTCAGGAGCTTGGTCAGAGGAGAGAAGGTAACTAGCGTTAAACTACACTGCGAGTACAGCACAGTTGAGGCCAGGGTGAAGTAACTTTGACCATGTTTACCTTGCATAAACCTCGCTGGAAAGAAGAGGACGAGTACACTGTCAGGTAAGTGCTAGGACAGAGAGGGAGAGTAACTGGTCTACTGAATAGGTCAACTCCATAGGCCCGTTTCCCGGTACCAGATGAAATTAACTGGACTTAAAAAGCACTTTCAATGGAAATGCTCAAGTAGACAGACAAACAACGGCAGTTAGATCTAAGGGATTCTAAGACATGTACAAGAGTCTTCTCAGGAGCAAGGTCACAATAGAGGGGTAGGGCTGTGACGATACCAGTATCGTGATACTCAGATGCATCTTAGCAAGGAACATGAAAACTTGAAGCGGACTTAATATCTTAAGGAAAACCGTTCTTAACTGCCTCATGTTGTCACGTGTTTATTTCCCGAGCTACAACACACAATATTTGGCATGAAGCAGGTTTTTAAAGGAGCAATGATTTTAGTCTGCTTTGAGGTTTTTTTGTGCCATGGAAAATGTTTGTATCACGATACTGGTATGGTGACAATCCTAATAGGAGGCATCTAAGATCAAACTACACTGTGAGCACAGTAGAGTCCAGAGTGAAGCAACTTTGACCATGTTTATCCCTGGCTGGAAAGAAGGGGAAGAACACAGTCGGGCATGTATAGTATATCTCCATGTACTACAAACAGTTTTAACCAGAACCACATGAATGCTTTGTCTATGTCTCTAAATTGACTGTCCTATAAGTCTATGAGTGTTGTGGATCTCCAAATCCATTAAGGCGGCAGCGCACATAACTCATTACACACACAAAGAAATACACATGTCGACAGACAAGACAAACACACCTCTCCCTGCGCGTCTTCTCCAGTTTGTCCTTGAGCACCAGGATCTCCTTCTGCAGGGTGAGCTGCTGTCCCTCAGCGTCGCGGAGCTCCTTGCGGAGACCCTTGAGTTCGTTGGCGTGCTGCGCCTCCCTCCTGCTCAGCTCCTCCTCGTAGAACAAGGTCTTCTTCTCCAGGTCGGCACGCAGCTTCCCCACTTCCTGGCTCTGGTCCGAGCCCACCACCGAAGCGGACGGTCCCACCTGCTTCTGGTTCAGGGGAAGAGAGGAGTTAGCCAGATACACATGTCCAGGGGTGCGTTCATTAGTGCATGCCGGAGCAAAACGCTTTGCAATGGAAAACGTTTGCTTCCTTTTGGTTCCTAGTGAACACACCCCAGTTGTGTGTGTTTTGTGAGTTGCAGTATTGGTTCCGTCCCTGTCCCTGATCCAGATTGGGCTCAAACAAGGGACCCTCTGAACACATCGAGAAGTGTCATCCATGAAGTAGCGTGACCAGTCAAGCTACAAAAAACAACGACCTCTAGGTCTCAGAATGGGTGACGTCATCGATTGAGCTACGCTAACTAGCTAGCCATTTCACATCGCCTACATGTGCGTCTCTGACTACAAGTCGCTCTGGAGATCTGAAGATCTGTACATGAGCAACAGAGAGTGAGAGAAAGAACTGGAAAGAAAATAAGAGAATGGTGAGTTACGTCTTCTAGAAAGGGTATCTGTGTGTGTGTTTGTGTGTATTTGTGTGTGCGTGTGTTAGAGGTCCTCACGAATCCACCTGTACCCGAACACCCGAGACCCGATCCGCGAATCGAGTGGACTCGGATCCAGAATTCTAAATAATGTCACACGGGTCTGGGTCGGATCTGATATGATTGTCACGGGTATGTGTAATTTTAACTGACTTGTCCAGAAGGAACCATACAGATCTGAACACGATTGCAGAGGTAGAGAGAGAGAGAAATGGTATAATTTATGCTGCTGCTCTTTGCTTTTCACGAGAATGCCTCGTGTGGCTTGTTGTTGGCATATCATAAGTCATCAAAGGGGCAATAGGCTACAGTCATAGAGCCTTCGTGTGTGGCAAAAGTAAAAAAATATCTAATCAATGGAAGATGGAATAAAAATGACAGAATT
Source organism: Oncorhynchus mykiss (assembly GCF_013265735.2). Classification (NCBI taxonomy): domain Eukaryota; kingdom Metazoa; phylum Chordata; class Actinopteri; order Salmoniformes; family Salmonidae; genus Oncorhynchus; species Oncorhynchus mykiss. The sequence continues at coordinate 33,750,829 of NC_048572.1, forward strand.
AAAACAAAGGAGAAGGATAGACTACAACGACCAAGAGCCAACAGGCTGGCTGCTACTTTATATTCTGAATGGAGCTAGCTAGCTTAACTAGCTTCTCCCAGTTTGATGCAGTCAAGAAAGGTACTACGTAATCATATTTGATGATAAATAACCTAGCTATGGCAGCTATTAGTCTACTATAGAGCGAGTCAACTTGGTTGGTTGCAGTCTCTCGTCTCTCCCTCATTCGTCACTCGCTCACACTCACAGTAGCCTACACATACAGCACGGCCCCTGCTAGAGCGTCACCTCGCTCTACTTCTTCTCCCTCGCAATTTATCAGCTCCGGGTATTTAAAACCTCTTCGGGCTAGGGGGCAGTATTTTCACGTCCGGAGGAAAAGCGTGCCCAAAGTAAACTGCTTGCTACTCAGGCCCAGAAGCTAGGATATGCATATAATTGGTAGATTTAGATAAACACTCTACAGTTTCTAAAACTGTTTGAATAATGTCTGTGAGTATAACAAAACTGATATGGCAGGCGAAAACCTGAGAAAAATCCATCCAGGCAAAAAAAAAATTTTAGGTCACTCTTTTCAATGGGTTTTCTATGGGGATCTAGAGTTCTGTGGCACTTGCTTGCAGTTCCTATCGCTTCCACTGGATGTCAACAGTCTTTAGAAATTGGTTGATGTTTTTCCTTTGAGAAATGAAGAAGTAGGGCTGTTCAGGGCGAGGGTTGAGTCTAGTGTACTGTTTGTTAGGGGCGGGCGACCTGAAAGATCCCTCCACTTTGTTTTTATCTGCTATTGAACGCAGTTTATCCCATCTTAAATTGTACTGATTATTTATGGAAAAAAATACCTAAAGTTGTATTAGGAAAGTTGTTTGAAATGTTTGGAACAAGTTTACAGGTAACTTATTAGATATTTTGTTGCGCCAAATAAATGGACATTTTGAAGATATAACACTGAAATCTATCTAACAAAAGGACCGTTTGTGATGTTTATGGGACATATTGGAGTGCCAACAAAAGAAGATCTTCAAAGGTAAGGCATGAATTATATCGTTATTTCTGAGTTTTGTGATTTTTTTTTATTTTTTAAATAGTCTATATACATTGTGTGCAAAAGGCATGAGGAGGTAGGCGAATAATTACAATTTAGCAGATTAACACTGGAGTGATAAATGATCAGATGGTCATGTGCAGGTAGAGATACTGGTGTGCAAAAGAGCAGAAGAGTAAATAAATATAAACAGTATGGGGATGAGGTAGGTAAATTGGGTGGGCTATTTACCGATGGACTATGTACAGCTGCAGCGATCGGTTAGCTGCTCAGATAGCAGATGTTTAAAGTTGGTGGGGGCGATAAAAGTCTCCAACTTCTGCGGGTGGGTGTTGCGGGTGGGTGTTGCCATCGTGACCAGTGAACTGAGATAAGGCGGAGCTTTACCTAGCATGGACTTGTAGATGACCTGGAGCCAGTGGGTCTGGCGACAAATATGTAGCGAGGGCCAGCTGACTAGAGCATACAGGTCGCAGTGGTGGGTGGTATAAGGTGCTTTAGTAACAAAGCGGATGGCACTGTGATAAACTGCATCCTGTTTGCTGAGTAGAGTATTGGAAGCCATTTTGTAGATGACATCGCCGAAGTCGAGGATCGGTAGGATAGTCAGTTTTACTAGGGTAAGTTTGGCGGCGTGAGTGAAGGAGGCTTTGTTACAAAATAGAAAGCCGATTCTAGATTTGATTTTGGATTGGAGATGTTTGATATGAGTCTGGAAGGAGAGTTTACAGTCTAGCCAGACACCTAGATACTTATAGATGTCCACAGATAATAGCATGGTTTGCTTTCGCCGTAAAGCCGTTTTGAAATCTGGCACGTTGGCTGGATTAACAACAAGTGTAGCTTTAATGTGGTGTATTGCATGTGTGATTTCATGAAAGTTGAATATTTATAGTAATTTAATTTGAATCTGCCATTTCACCGGATGTTGTCGAGGGGTTCTGCTAGCGGAACGTCTAGCCGTAATGTCTAGTCGCTTAAACCTTTTCTGCTGCTTCCTTCACTCGGATCGGACCGGGTCTGGATCTGACCAGTTCTATACAGAACGGATCTAGTTGTCCGCGAGTCCGTTTGGAATGGGTCTCCATATTTTACAAATGAATTTACGCATATCGGGCCCAGATGGGAAAGCCCCAGGGCCATCTTTTTGGCCACCCGTGAAGGCCTCCAGTGTGTGTTACCTTGAGTCCGTCCAGCTCCTCCTCAAGCTGTCTGCAGTGCTGCTCTGATCGTTCTCTCAGCTTCCTCTCCTTCTGAGCGTCTGCTGTCTGCTCCTCAGACTGGGCCTCCATCTGAAAGACACATCCAGCAAGGGGTTAATACATACACACACACACACACACACACACACACACGCCACCACAGATCTTCTTTCACGTAGACACGCACACACGAACTATCCAAAACTAAACAGTTAAAAAAAAAACATCCGACACACCAATACCTCGAAGAACCAGGGGAACCACGAGGCTACTCTACCTCCTTCTTGGACCTCTCGGCCTTGCGCACCTCCAGCCGTAGAGCCTCCACCTTCTGGGACAAACCCTCCATCTCCTCCTCCTTGTCCCGGAGCTGACGGCCCAGGCGCTGCTTGGCTGATCGAAGGTCAGTCAAACGCTCGTTGAGCTCGGAGAACTCCTGCATGGCCAGCTTCCTCTGGCTGTGGGCTTCTTTCAACTCCTTAGACTGACTCTTCATCTTCTCACTGGCCTCCATTAAGTCCTATAGGGAATGAGGGTCAGGGTCAGTGGCTGACACTGAATGACTGGGAGTAACACCCAGGCGGGTGCTGTATGTTGGTGGTGAATAGGGTGAGTTAACCCAATACAGTATCAAGGCCTAGGGTAGAATCACACCGACACACACACCGACACACACACACCCACCTTGTGCAGGTCGTCCCTCTCCAGGTTGAGGCTCTTCATCTGTTTCTCCAGGCTCCTGATGTGTTTGGATGAGCCCTCCATTTCTCGACGGGCTGATGTAGCTTCCTCCAACTTCTGCTCCAGTTGACCCGAGTCTGACACACACATCACCCACATTACAGAGGGTCAATGTTGTTATACACAACATTGGCCAATATGCATTACATTTCCCTCTGATGTATGTTTCCAGTCATTATATATTTTATTTTACAGGTCAATGACTATGCAATTCCCATAATAAACCTGGCTTGTTTACTGTGTGCATTATTTATTGCCAGCTATTACGTCTTCCTAGTCATTACTGTCCATCTTTCCATTTTGTCTCTGCACTTGCCCATTATGTAGAATGTATTTCCAGTCCGACTATCCATGTATGGTCAACGCTAACCTGGCTGGAATGTGTTTGTGTTCTACTACACAGTAACATCTTTACAGTTGAATGTTTACCTGCGATCTGTTTCTTGAGGATGTCAATCTCAGTCTTCAGACTCCTGATCTCCACCTCCTTGTTAGAGGGGACGGATGCTGGTCCTTCTCCTGGCGCGTGCTGCAGGGCCTGGACTGTCTGGGTCGACTCTGGAAGAGGAAAGCGGAGAGGTTGAGGCGAAGGTGAAAGGAGAGTGGGAAAGTGATTTCAGAGTATTAGAGAGACGGTGTGGGTAGTAGGGTGCCAGGCGCACCGGTTTGTGTCAAGAACTGCAACGCTGCTGGGTTTTTCACGCTCAACAGTTTCCCGTGTGTATGAAGAATGCTTTACCACCCAAAGGACATCCAGCCAACTTGACACGACTGTGGGAAGCATTGGAGTCAACATGGGTATATATACTCAGTGTATTTGTGCGTGTGTGTGTGTACCTAGCAGCTTGCGGCTGAGCTCAGTCTTCTCCTGCTCCAGGCGTCGTATCCTCCTCTCGTAGGCCTCGGTAGCTAGACTCTCCTCCAGACTGCGCTGGACACACACATCCATCTGTGCCGGACCCGAACCTCCCGACTCCCTCAAACAGCCCCGGTCAGATAGGGTACTGGAGGTGGGGGAGAAAGAGGACACACACAGAGACAGAGAGAGAGACAGAGAGACAGAGAGACAGAGAGAGTGAGAGAGTGAGAGAGTGAGAGAGAGAGGGGAAGAGAGGGGAAGAGAGGGGAAGAGAGGGGAAGAGAGGGGAAGAGAGGGGAAGAGAGGGGAAGAGAGGGGAAGAGAGAGAGGAAGAGAAAGTGAGGAGAGAGGGTGAGAGAGAAAGACACAAAGAGAGAGAGAAAAAACACTATTAACAGACCATTAGCCTTCAGGCTAGGATAAGAGATAAGATGACAAACAATCCCGATTCAATAGCTTCTCACTAGTGGAAATTGAGTGTTGGTTTAAGTGTGGTTGTGGTTAGATCAGATGATAGAAAAGTAGGAGTGAAGTAGCCTGGTCCCAGATCTGATTGTGCTGTGTAGTCTATGGTCATTGCTATGCCAAACATGACCATAGGGGTTGGCAAGACGGCACAAACAGATCTGGGACCAGGCTAGGAGTGAGGATGTATTTTTATGCATGCTGTAGATACTAACAAAGCTGTATAAGTAAACGTTGTAACTGAAGACGAGTGACGTTGTTTAGTGGCCACTCACCATTTACTGGTGTAGGTGAAGCCTACGAAGGGCAGGTGGTGTCCAGAGAAGGCCGTGTGAGAGGGAGGGGGCATCGTCTCCTGACACAACACAAAACACATTGGATTAAAACACACCTCTACAACGTCGCAGACCGTTGAGATGACGGCGCGATAAACGATGGAAACAGAGACGGAAAGATGAGAGTAAGAAAGACTCCAGGTCTTGATGTAGTCGAATAAAGAGAAAGAGTTTTACCGAGTTCTTGAGACAGTCGTCGTCCACGTCAAAGTTGGACGTGTCTGTGGGGCTGCTGACTTCTGGTATGTAAGGGGCCTCGCACGTACGGATGTTGTCCCAGTCGATGCCTGACAGGAATGGCAGACATTGGCATTATAGTTTGTTATTAAGGTCATATTTATCATAATATACAGTTTCTTATTGTCGTATAAAATTGTATCACTATCGTCTAGTTTCACTTCAACGGCAGTCATCTCGATAAAAGCAGCTATAGTCATTTTATCTCGATGATTGGAGACAAGGGTTTGCGCGATAATAGGCTAAAGTTGCACAGACAAGAGTTATGGCGATACAGAGCCCCCTCAAACGGATTCGAGCCCTACCAGAGAAGAAGGGGTGAGATTTGAAGTCCTCAATGCCGTTCTGGCCCAGGCGGTGCTCACGGCTGCAGATGAGGCGCCGGATAAGGTCCTTGGCCTCTTCGGACACGTCCGTCATCTGCAGGGGGAACTGGAAACGCTCCTAGGGACCCGGCGGAGGGAGGAGAGGGAAAGGAGTCAGAACAATGAGGATATGTCCCTAATGGCACCTTATTCCTTCTGACCAGGGAATAGGGTACCATTTGGGACGCACGCTAAATATATTATTTGTGTAAAGTTGTCAAAAATCGTTCTATTTCTCATTTATTTTCACTGATCGTGCATTATCCCCTATTGCAGTATACAGCAGTATAGTTCCATACTATAATTATTTTCCTGTTTCATGTATTTATTTGTGTTCATGGTCCTTGACAAAGAAGCACAGCACATTTTTTTAAATGTATTATATAGCCCATGCATGTTTCCCCTGTTGCAGTAGAAAGCAGTATAGTTCTATGCAAGCTGGTTTAACGCACACAAATAAGGCATTCCTTTCAGCTAATATGGCCGCCAGGTGAGAGTGAAAGTATAGTTGAAAGATGATGGGAAGGGAGAGGGGGCAGAGTTAGGAAGGTAGAGCGGAGTGGTTTGGAGTCAGGATAGGCTGAAACGAACTATGAACAGACCTGGGGTCGTATGTATCATTTGTCTCAGAGTAGGAGTTCTGATCTAGGATCAGGTCCCTTCTGTCCATATAATCTTCTTCATTATGATCTAAAAGGCTAAACTGATCTTAGACCAGAAATCCTATTCTAAATCGCTTGATACATACAGCCCCTGAACAGAACAAACTCGCACTCACTCAGACCCAGTCCCAAATCGACCCCAAGCCACCTACCGCCTATGCACTTGTGGAGATCTGAGAGGAATCTAGAAGTGTATAGGGTGTAGGGGGAAAGAGTCCATTTGGGACTGGGCAATCAGACCCCCAAAAAGAAACACTCACAGCAGCACCTAACTCCTCCTGTCGGTGGACGGAAAGGATCAGGAGAAAAAGGGGTAGAGAAGGAGGAAGAGTTGAACGCTTTGTCGTCAGAAAGAAGAAAACGAACTCTATGAAACAGAATGTACCTGGAACGTACAAACTCAAGACTTCAGCCTAAACAATCACACGTGTCTTGAACAAAGGTTTGAATAAAAACAGAAAGGTCTTATTTAAAGATGGGTTTTAGTACAGTAAGTGCAATCTCACTACCAGTCACCATCAACCACTATAAGCAGTCCTCCTCACCTTGTGGTTCATGATCTTGCCATAGGTCTCCACCAATGACTCTGCGTAGAAGGGGGTCTCCCCATACAGCATCTCGTACATGCACACGCCCAGGGACCACCAGTCACACTCAGGACCATACTTCCCCTTCCCATCCTCCATCGCCTGCAGGATCTCCGGAGAGATGTAGTCCGGGGTCCCCACGGCAACCGACGACTGGACCTGAGGGAGACCAGGCCCAGGAAATGAATCGATTAGTAAGTGGATAGATGACATGAGGGATCAACCATATAAATAACATAATACTTTATTTACAGTGCCGTCAGAAAGTATTCATACCCCTCGACTTATTCCACATAATGACAAAGTGAAAACATGTTTTTAGAAGTTTTTGCAAATTTATTGAAAATAAAATATCTAATTTACACAAATATTAACACCCCTTCGCTATGACACTCCAAATTGAGCTCAGGCGCATCCAATTTCCTTTGACCATCCTTCAGATGCCGATACAACTTGATTGGAGTCCACCTGTGGCTCATTCAATTGTTTGGAGATGATTGAGAAAGAAAAACACCTGTCTGTATAAGGTCTCACAGTTGACAGCACATGCCAGAGCAGGAACTATACCATGAAGTCCAAGGAACTGTCTGTAGATCTTAGAGATTATTATGATGAGACTTACATTATACAGTGCAAATTATTCAGCCCCTTTACTTTCAGTGCAGCAAACTCTCTCCAGAAGTTCAGTGAGGATCTCTGAATGATCCAATGTTGACCTAAATGACTAATGATGATAAATACAATCCACCTGTGTGTAATCCAGTCTCCGTATAAATGCACCTGCACTGTGATAGTCTCAGAGGTCCGTTAAAAGAGAGAGAGCATCATGAAGAACAAGGAACACACCAGGCAGGTCCGAGATACTGTTGTGAAGACGTTTAAAGCCGGATTTGGATACAAAAAGATTTCCCAAGCTTTAAACATCCAAAGGAGCACTGTGCAAGCGATAATATTGAAATGGAAGGAGTATCAGACCACTGCAAATCTACCAAGACCTGGCCGTCCCTCTAAACTTTCAGCTCATACAAGGAGAAGACTGATCAGAGATGCAGCCAAGAGGCCCATGATCACTCTGGATGAACTGCAGAGATCTACAGCTGAGGTTGGAGACTCTGTCCATAGGACAACAATCAGTCGTATATTGCACAAATCTGGCCTTTATGGAAGAGTGGCAAGAAGAAAGCCATTTCTTAAAGATATCCATGAAAAGGGTTGTTTAAAGTTTGCCACAAGCCACCTGGGAAACACACCAAACATGTGGAAGAAGGTGCTCTGGTCAGATGAAACCAAAATTGAACTTTTTGGCAACAATGCAAAACGTTATGTTTGGCGTAAAAGCAACACAGCTCATCACCCTGAACACACCATCCCCACTGTCAAACATGGTGGTGGCAGCATCATGGTTTGGGCCTGCTTTTCTTCAGCAGGGACAGGGAAGATGGTTAAAATTGATGGGAAGATGGATGGAGCCAAATACAGGACCATTCTGGAAGAAAACCTGATGGAGTCTGCAAAAGACCTGAGACTGGGACGGAGATTTGTCTTCCAACAAGACAATGATCCAAAACATAAAGCAAAATCTACAATGGAATGGTTCAAAAATAAACATATCCAGGTGGTAGAATGGCCAAGTCAAAGTCCAGACCTGAATCCAATCGAGAATCTGTGGAAAGAACGGAAAACTGCTGTTCACAAATGCTCTCCATCCAACCTCACTGAGCTCGAGCTGTTTTGCAAGGAGGAATGGGAAAAAATGTCAGTCTCTCGATGTGCAAAACTGATAGAGACATACCCCAAGCGACTTACAGCTGTAATCGCAGCAAAAGGTGGCGCTACAAAGTATTAACTTAAGGGGGCTGAATAATTTTGCACGCCCACTTTTTCAGTTGTTAAAAAAAGTTTGAAATATCCAATAAATGTTGTTCCACTTCATGATTGTGTCCCACTTGTTGTTGATTCTTCACAAAAAATTAAAATTTTATATCTTTATGTTTGAAGCCTGAAATGTGGCAAAAGGTCGCAAAGTTCAAGGGGGCCGAATACTTTCGCAAGGCACTGTATCTGGGGAAGGATATAAAACAATTTATTGAGCGTTTCAAATGTTCCAAGACCACAGTGGTCTCCATAATTGGGTAATGGAAAAAAAATATGGAACTACCCAGACCCTGCCTAGAGCAAGACGTTTGATCAAACTGAGCAACCGGGCAAGATGGACCTTGGTCAGGGAGGTGACCAAGAACCAAATGACCACTGACAGAACTACAGAGTTCCTTGGCTGATTAGGGAGAACTTGACAGAAGAACAACAGTTTATACAGCAATTCACAAATCTGGGGTTTATGGGAGAGTGGCAAGACTCCTGAGAAAAAAGCACATGACAGCACGACTGGAGTTTGCAAAAAGGCACATGAAAGACAGAGCATAAGGCAAAATAATCTATGGTCTGATGAGACAAAATGTTACCTTTATGGCCTGAACGCAAAGCACTATATGAAGCATGGTAGTGGCAGCATCATGCTATGGGGATGCTTTTCAGCAACAGGGACTGGGAGACTGGTAAGGATATAGGAAACAATGAATGGAGCCAAATACAGGCAAATCCTTGATGGGAACCTGCTTCAGAGTGCTAATGACCTTAGACTGGGGCAAAGATTTACGTTCCAACAGGACAAGTACCCCAAACATACAGCCAAACAACGGTGGAATGGCTTCAAAACAAGAGTGTGGAAGTCCTTGAGTGGCCCAGCCAAAGCCCAGACTTGAATCCCATTGATAATCTGGGGAAAGACTTGAAGATTGTTGTTCACCGCCGCTCCCGATCTAACTTAACAGAGCTTGAGAAAATCTGCAAGGAAGAATGAGAGAAAATCCTCAAATCCAGATGTGCAAAGCTGATACAGACACGCCCAAGACTCAAAGCTGTAATCGCCGCCAAAGGTGCTTCTACAAAGTATTGACTCAGGGGTGTGAATACTTATATAAATGAGATATTTCTGCATTTCATTTTCAATAAATGTGCTATTTCTAAAAAGCATGGTTTTCACTTTCTCATTATAGGGTATTTATTGCGTGTAGATGGGTGAGAAACTGTTCATCCATTTTAAATTCAGGCTTTAAACAACAACGTGGAAAAATAAAAGGTATGAATACTTTCTGAAGGCAATGTATCATCTGGAGCATGAATATGTAATCAGGAGATGTTAATTGCGTGTCTACAGTGAGTTTGTAGTCAAATACATCCGCCAAACCTGAACGAGACCAATACCATAGGGTTAATACTACATAAATACTACTTAACTGAGACTGGGCCAAAAGAGCATCAGTCACAGCAGCTTGAGAGAGACGGGTCCTCTAAGGTCTCAACTCATTCAAAGCCAAGTTGCCAACCCCTTTGGAGAAGCTCAACTAGAGGAAGTGTCTTAACCACAGGCAGAGCCATGAAATCCGCCAGAGGGGAGGCCAAGAGGGGGGATGATTGGCTGCTGGTTTGGAGGTGTTTGGTTTGGAACATAGCCGTGTGTGTGTGTGTGTGCGCACGTGCTCACCGTGCCGTCCTCCATGAGTTTCAGGCAGGAGCCGAAGTCCGCCAAGCGGATGTGGCCGTTCATGTCCATCAGGATGTTGTCTGGCTTGATGTCCCTGAGAGACACACACAGAGACACCAAACTAAATGTACTGATACCTAAGAGGAAGAAGGATAGATGGAGGAAGCGGGAGTGGAACAAAACAAAAAACATATCCCAGAGGGGTAGACTGGGAGAGAGAATGAGAGAGTGAAAACAACTTTAACGCACACTAGTGATTGTTTGGTGTGAGAGAAAGAGACTGTGTGAGGGAGAGAGAGATTTTGGTTCTGTAGAGAGTGTGTTTTCTCCTGGAAGCTTTCACGTCTCCCATCATTAAGTTGTGAAGAGGGCACAACAACACATTTCCCCCTCAGGATTTGGCATGGGTCCCCAGATCCTCAAAAAGTTCTACAGCTGCAACATCGAGAGCATCCTGATCGGCTCCATCACCACCTGGTATGGAAACTATTCGGCATCTGAACGGAAGGCGCTACAGAGGGTGGTGCGGGTGGCCCAGTACGTCACTGGGCCCAATCTTCCCGACATCCATGACCTATATACACTGCTCAAAAAAATAAAGGGAACACTTAAAACAACACAATGTAACACCAAGTCAATCACACTTTTGTGAAATCAAACTGTCCACATAGGAAGCAATACTGATTGACAATACATTTCACATGCTGTTGTGCAAATGGAATAGACAACAGGTGGAAATTATAGGCAATTAGCAAGACATCCCCAATAAAGGAGTGGTTCTGCAGGTGGGGACCACAGACCACTTCTCAGTTCCGATGTTTTGGTCACTTTTGAATGCTGGCGGTGCTTTTACTCTAGTGGTAGCATGAGACGGAGTCTACAACCCACACAAGTGGCTCAGGTAGTGCAGCTCATCCAGGATGGCACATCAATGCGAGCTGTGGCAATAAGGTTTGCTGTGTCTGTCAGCGTAGTGTCCAGAGCATGGAGGCGCTACCAGGAGACAGGCCAGTACATCAGGAGATGTGGAGGAGGCCCTAGGAGGGCAACAATCCAGCAGCAGGATCCCTACCTCTGCCTTTGTGCAAGGAGGAGCAGGAGAAGCACTGTCAGAGCCCTGCAAAATGACCTCCAGCAGGCCACAAATGTGCATGTGTCTGCTCAAACGGTCAGAAACAGACTCCATGAGGGTGGTATGAGGGCCCGACGTCCACAGATGGGGGCTGTGCTTACAGCCCAACACCGTGCAGGACGTTTGGCATTTGTCAGAGAACACAAAGATTGGCAAATTCGCCACTGGCGCCCTGTGCTCTTCACAGATGAAAGCAGGTTCACACTGAGCACGTGTCAGAAGTGACAAGAGTCTGGAGATGCCGTGGAGAACGTTCTGCTGCCTGCAACATCCTCCAGCATGACCGGTTTGGCGATGGGTCAGTCATGGTGTGGGGTGGCATTTATTTGGGGTCGGCGCACAGCCCTCCATGTGCTCGCCAGAGGTAGCCTGACTGCCATTAGGTACCGAGATGAGATCCTCAGACCCCTTGTGAGACCATATGCTGGTGCGGTTGGCCCTGGGTTCCTCCTAATGCAAGACTATGCTAGACCTCAAGTGGCTGGCGTGTGTCAGCAGTTCCTGCAAGAGGATGGCATTGATGCTATGGACTGGCCCGCCCGTTCCCCAGACCTGAATCCAATTGAGCACATCTCGGACATCATGTCTCGCTCCATCCACCAACACCACGTTGCACCACAGACTGTCCAGGAGTTGGCGGATGCTTTAGTCCAGGTCTGGGAGGAGATCCCTCAGGAGACCATCCCCCACCTCATCAGGAGCATACCCAGGCGTTGTAGGGAGGTCATACAGGCACGTGGAGGCCACACACACTACTGAGCCTCATTTTGACTTGTTTTAAGGACATTACATCAAAGTTGGATCAGCCTGTAGTGTGGTTTTCCACTTTAATTTTGAGTGTGACTCCAAATCCAGACCTCCATGGGTTGACAAATTTGATTTCCATTGATAATTGTTGTGTGATTTTGTTGTCAGCACATTCAACTATGTAAAGAAAAAAGTATTTAATAAGAATATTTCATTCATTCAGATCTAGGATGTGTTATTTTAGTGTTCCCTTAATTTTTTTGAGCAGTGTACTAGGAGGCCCAAAAAATTGTCAAAGACTCCAGTTCCCCATAGACTGTTCTCTCTGCTACCGCACGGCAAGCGGTACCGGAGCGCCAAGTCTAGGACCAAATGGCTCCTTAACAGCTTCTACCCCCAAGCCATAAGACTGCTGAAGAAATAATCAAATGGCCACCCGGAGTATTTACATTGACCCCCCTCCCTTTGTTTTTACACTGCTGCTTCGTGCTGCTTATTATCTATGCATAGTCACTTTACAAGTGACCTCGACTAACCTTTACCCTTGTACATTAACTCTGTACCGGTAGCCCTTGTATATAGCCTCGTTATTGTTAAGTCATTTTCTTGTGTTATTTTTTTTTTTTTAAATGTTTAAAAATGTGTTCATTTGATAATTATTTCCTTAACTATTTATTGAGCTGCATTGTTGGTTAAGGGCTTGTAAGCAAGCATTTCACGGTAAGGTCTACCTACACCTGTTGTATTCGGCGCATGTGACAAAATTTGATTTGAAGTCTTGTGTTTATTCGGTTCGCTGCCACTATTGCCAATAGGGGAGGCCCCTCACAGGGGGGGCCTGTGACACACACGCTCCCTGACCAGGAGACCCTGTCCCGACCACAATTCCAAGAAGGCTTTACACCCCACTTAATGCAGACAATGTCAAGCCTGTGTCTCCACTGTTCCCCTTATTAATATACTATTAATGCACAAAACATACCAGTGTAGCTGAAGCAAATCCAAGGTACACACCCATACAACACAAGTTGGGAGGGTTCTAGTTGGAGGGAAGGGTGTAGGTGGGCAGTATGGGGGTACAGTACACCCTGCTCTGGGGAGGGAGGGGTGTAAGGGGGGGTACCCCCTACTCATAAGCAGGCACAAAGAGGTAAACAGAAGGCTTGCTGAGAGGATTGGGGAGGGGGGGGGGGGGGGGGCAGCAGGATACAAAAGAACAAAGGCTTCTCACTGGACAGCAGGATACTGAGGCTGCAGCCCAAAATGGCACCCTATTTCCTACAAAGTGCACTACTTTGACCAGAGCCCTGGTGGCCCTGGTCAAAAGTAGTGCACTTAATAGGGAATAGCTCGATGCCATTTGGGATTCAGACCAGAGACAGAGAAGGAGCCTTTATTTTCATGTTGAATCAAGTAAATGGGCTAAAAGGTGCACCAACAGAACACCCTCCTACAAAGTAGGCCTACTTACTTTCGCCTCAAGTTTAGTTATAATGATACAATTAACAAATTTCTGTGTTGTTTATTCTATCCAACCATGTCTGGCTGTATCATATCTGGCCACGATTGGGCGGTGCACAATTGGGTCAGTGTCGTCGGGGTAGGACGTCATTGTAAATAAGAATGTGTTCTTAACCAACTTGCCAGGTTAAATAAAGAAAAAAATTAAAACTACTGACATGCCTTCTCTTCAGGACAAACTCAGTTTCCCAGTGTGCACCTCTCCCCCCACCTCTGCTCCCTCTACTTAACACCTCTGTTGGTGTCTCCAACCTCTCAGTTATAGGCTCAAACCTGGATCTAGCCTGTCTCTCTCTGTGTATGTATATGTGTGTTCCTCCTCCAGATAAACCAATTAGAACACAGTGAAAACCTGAGCTGCTAACAAGCAGAGATCAAACAGAACATGGCTACCACCCCTCTTTCACTCCCGGTAGCTTGCCTCATCTCCACCTCCCCTCTATGTCGCTATCTGACATTACCTCCTCTCCTTTTCTCCCGTCCAACCTCTCATTCCTCCCTGTAGGGCCACGGTGACTCGACAGTGGGCGGCGTGGGCAGGTTAATGCCTCCAAGGCAGGTTAACATGGCTAACAACATTAGCGGTTTCTCCCCTAGACATACCACAGGGGATGCTAAGCTAGTTAGCTTAGCGCGTTGCTAATTAGGCTGCTCTGCCTCAGCCAGGGCAGGGCTCCTGCAGTCTTAAGGAAGGAGCAGTGGGGCTGAGAATAGAGGGAGGTAATCTCCTTTAAGACCTCATTGGCATCCATCTGTGAGGGCCATCTGGACACACACACACACAGACACACACACGGCTGGACTGGGACAAGAATTCAGCCCTGGCATTTTATCCACACTGTTTGCCTCCCTGTTGTGCTATCTGTCTCAGCATCTTCTCTGCTGTCACTCTGTGCTTCTTCTTGTTCTCTCACTGTCTGAATGCCTGTCTGCTTAAGCCTTATACTAGGCTTGGGCAGTATGTCGTATACCGGAGTATTTTGAAATAGCCACAGGATGGTTTTTCAATACCGCCAAAACTATTTCAAGTTTTTTTTTTTTTTTTATTTTTTTTTATAAATTGGAATATTTGGAACTGCTTTTTTTTGTAGTCAACTTGTGCAATACATTAGGAGATCAACAAATATTTTGTTCTTCATTTCACTCAACACATAACTTTTCATTATGAAGCTTGCCCGTAGTCCCCCGTCACAGTGTTGGTTTACAAGCACACAACGAATAGTGACTGGAGCCTTGTGAGTCACTGTGGTGCAGTGCGCTCCAGGTGATCTAGTTACAGTATGGAATGCACAACTAAAATGTTTGCCAGCTAGATATCTAATAACTATTAAGTTAACTGTCTCAAATGTTCTAAATGCTCTGCCGTTGTGCATTTGATTTGCTAATTTAGTAGCTAGTTAGCCATCTTGCTAAACAAGGAATCTTGCAAAATCAAGCTTTGATTGGTAACAGCAGAGAATCTCCTCCTGGATCAAGAGCCTTTACTGTCCAATATTTGTTTTGCGCGCACAGCAAACTGAGTCGTTTTTTTTAGTTACTTGTATAACTGTATGAGCTGGGATGACTGTCTTGCAAATATACTAAACAAAAATATAAAACGTAACATGTTACACTTTCAACGACTTCACTGAGTTACAGTACATATAAGGAAATCAGTCAATTGAAATGAATTCATTAGGTCCTAATCTATGGATTTCACATTAATGGGCAGGGCCGCAGCCATGGGTGGGTCTGGGAGGGCATAGACCCACCCACTGGGGAGCCAGGCCCAGCCAATCAGAATTAGTTTTTCCCTACAAAACGGGCTTTATTACAGACGGAAATACTCCTCAGTTTCATCAGCTGTCCGGGTGGCAGGTCTCGGACGATCCCGCAGGTGAAGAAGCCGGATGTGGCGATCTGCGGCTGGTGTGTTTACACGTGGTCTGTGGTTGAGAGGCCGGTTGGACATACTGCCAAATTCTCCAAAACAATGATGGAGGCAGCTTATTGCAGATAAATTAATATTCATTTATCTGGCAACAGCTCTGGTGGACATTCTTGCAGTTACAGTTGTTGCAACTCCAATACGGACTAGGGAGAGGCGAAGGTCAAGAGCCATGCATCCTACAAAACACGACCCTACCAAGACTGCTTCTTGACACACTGCTCACTTAACCCAGAAGCCAGCCGCACCAATGTATAGGAGGAAACACCGTACAACTGGCGACCAAAGTCCGCCCGCAGGCGTCCGGCCGCCACAAGGAGTTGCTAGAGCGCAATGGGACAAGGACATCCCAGCCGGCCAAACCTTCCCCTAACCCGGACGACGCTGACAACAATTATGTGCCGCCTCATGGGTCTCCCGGTCACGGCCAGCTGTGACACACCCTGGGATCGAACCCGGGGCTGTAGTGACGCCTCAAGTACTGAGATGCAGTGCCTTAGACTGCTGTGCCACTCGGGAGGCAAAACTGCACATTTCAGAGTGGCCTTTTATTTTCCCCAAACATTACCTGTGTAATGATCATGCTGTTTAACCAGCTTCTTGATATGCCACACCTGTAAGGTGGATGGATTATCTTCGCAAAGGAGAAAGGCTCACTACCAGGGATGTAAACAAATTTGTGTACAAAATTTGAAAGAAATAAGCTTTGAGTGCATATGGAACATTTGTGTTCTTTTATTTCAGCTCATGAAACACTTTACATGTTGCGTTTATATTTTTGTTCAGTAAAGTTTAGATCAGCGACTGTATAAAATGTGCAACTGTTAGCATTTAGTTAGCATTCGTTATGAGATTTTACATGCGCTTGTTAGCACTGCTAACCTATGGATCTCAGAGGCTCAGTGGGGTTTGAAAATAGTGCCCCCTGTGTTCAGTGCCGGTATTACCGAATTTCACAGGATGTTTACAAGGTCGGTATGAAGGTATGACAATTTGGATACCACCCAAGCATACCTTACACATTATAAAAGCCAAGCTAATGACTTCGACTATATTGCAAATGAGAGATATTTTTGGTTGACAAAACGAGTAGCTATATTTTTCTTTCAAAATAGAATTACAGAATTTCCATTTTTATATCTATTTTTTTATTTTTTTTATTTTATGAATTGCATACACCTTTATGCGTACTAACTAATATCTTACACTAATTCATTTGGGTTTAAACACCTTAGGAAGTATAAACTCAAAGCACATTAACCAGAGATCGCTAACTAAATATAATACCCACTACTAGTAGCTATGTATTCATCCAACAGTAAATGTTATGTTCTAAAAATATGTTGCAGTTGTAAGCTACTACCCAAGGCCTATGCCCTCGCAATGGCAGGTGAACATTTTGCGCAGGCACGCCACTCCATATCTCAAAGCCATATCAAATATATTGGTTGTAAAATAGTTGCTATTGAGTTAAAAAAATAAATTACCCCTACAGAAAGCTGAGACCCTCCTCTCTTTGACAGGGACAAGAAGAATCCAAAGCTGTGTTTTTCCCACAATTGCATTTTGAAATGATCAGAATGCATTTTTATCTCGACCACATGAGGGGAGAGGAGAGTGGCTCGTTCATTACAGCAGCAGGCCCCACTGAGGGCACAGCCCAGATACTTTCAGTACATGAGGATATTGCACTTTACTGTTTGACCAAATCATAGTTTTAGCCGCCCCAAAAATTCAGTGAGGTGACAATGTGGAATGTGCTCTTTCTACACTTATCGGTGCACTTTAGTTGAGTTTTTTTAATGATCCATATGGCTGTCTAACTGATGACATAGTCGGCGCTGGGCTCTTTTCTGATGCCGAGTTTGACTTTGATTGTGAGTTTGCGTGACCGGAGCTCAGCTTATCAGAAAACCAGGCCGGCCTATCTTGATAGGGCAAAAGGCTCATTACAGATATTTAAAAATACAAATAAAAAAACATCTTAGCAGGCCCATGGGCCACCTTTGAGATTGTTTTATTTTTATACCAATTTTTTAGGGTGTGTGTGTGTCAATTTTGACCAGCTCACCCAACAACAAAAGAATTGTCCAGCCCCTCTGGCATTTGCCAGAATTGCCAGATGGTCAATCCACCCCTGCAAACAAACAAGCAGACACTCACGCACACAGACACACACCACGTCTCCTTACAGAGACAGGGACAGAGATAGGGAAGGGACACAGGCAAACACACAGAAAATGCTCTATGGGACCTCATCGCCACTGTTTGGACGCACGCGCAAACATACTGTACATACATACATACCTTTGGCCGTTACTGATATTGGTAACATTTATTCAAATTTCTACAACAACAAACAGGGCATTGTTCCTGTCACTGTTACCATGGTGGCTTTATAATATTAACCAGTAATGGAGATGTCTGTGGCCGTGGTCAGTGCAGTGGTCCTTCTGATGAAAGGGGTTGGTCCCTTAGATCATTGGGTGGAAACAGGGCTGTGGAGCACACATGGCCCTGATCAATAATATAACACACACGGCCCTGATCAATAGAGAGAAAGAGACACACACACACAGGCGTGCGCATCACACACGACGAGTGTGCACAAACACAAAGACACTGACACAAACACTAACACACAGGCCAGATGCTGGCCCTGCTAACAGTGCGCTGGGCCATGCTGAGTTGGTCCATTGAAGTGTTTGTTTGTCCCTGTGGGAGGCCATGCCGATCACTGAACAGCCTCACACACACACACACACACACACACACACACACACACACACACTAATGAGGGGGATGGGCACTAAACTGTTAAATTATTATTCTTTAAAAAAAATATATATATTTAAAGAAAGTTTAAAAGTATACATATATTTCATTTAACCATTAGGCCTTCTTCTCCTAGGTAGGTTATTGTGATTGAGATATAACAGCTGAGCTGTGTTTCAGTGGCACTGACAAGGCATTATGCTTACAGTGGTACTTATATACAGGACTGAACTACTTAACTTACATAGACCATTTCTATAACTAGGCCATCCTCATTTCAGAAATGTGGCCTATATGCACTGATTCGAGCTATTTTAATGGGCCTTATATTAGATCAACTACAGGGTTAGCCTAATGCACTGTCCTTTCAGTAAGCATAAGTCACATCCACACGCACGCACAGAGAGAGAGAGAGAGATAGAATGCACCCTCCTCAAGGGACCTTCCCTTGCTGT
Source organism: Oncorhynchus mykiss (assembly GCF_013265735.2). Classification (NCBI taxonomy): domain Eukaryota; kingdom Metazoa; phylum Chordata; class Actinopteri; order Salmoniformes; family Salmonidae; genus Oncorhynchus; species Oncorhynchus mykiss. Next base: position 33,769,428 of record NC_048572.1, read on the forward strand.
ATCCACCCTCCATAAACCAAGCGTGCCAATCACCCCCCACCCCCTCCCCTGCACACACACCACACAACCGAGCACCCAGTCATTACCGTCCCAAAACGTCTCAGAGGGCCTCAAAGGGGAATGACACGTCAACCGCCACTGCCCCTCCCCCAACTCCCCCTAAAACACCATACAATTAGTGGGTCCCCAATGCTACACTGAGTCTATACTACTGCTCCACTATGGGAGATCAATGCTACTATACTGGCCAGCCAGGCACACCCTAACTCCTGTGTGCCTCTTCCCTTCCTCTCTCCCTTTGTCCCCCCCCCCTTTTGAGGACACAATCAAATCGTTGCTCCGGGGCCTCTTCAGAATCAAGACAGTCATTATGCAGATTAAGCCTGGTGACCACTTCCTGTGTGTGAGAGGGAGAGTGGTTTCCACCACACAGGCACCAGACATCCCACGAGCCCTTGAGGCTGAGGACTTTTCCTATTGGCTGTCACATCCCTGATCACAAAACTCCCTCATTGCCAGGTTGTTAGTCAGGGGACCACTGCAACATCTATTTAGATTGAGAGTTTGGCTCAGTTGGTAGAGCATTGCGCTTGCAACGACAGGATAGTGGGTTTGATTCCCGGGACCACCAGTATGTTCAAAAAAATGTGTGCAAACATGACAGTCGCTTTGGATATAAGCATCTGCTAAATGGTATATATTATTTATATGTGAATGAGACTTGACAGAGTACCAGTCAAAGGTTTGGACACACCAACTCATGGCAGGGTTTATCTTTATTTGTACCATTTTCTGCTTTGTAGAATAATAGTGAAGACATCAAAACTATGAAATAACACATATAGAATCATGTAGTAACCAAAAAAAAAGTGTTAAACAAATCAAAAATGTATTTATATTCTTCAAAGTAACTACCCTTTGCCTTGATGACAGCTTTGCACACTCTTGGCATTCTCTCAACCAGCTTCATGAGGTAGTCACCTGGAATGCGTTTTCTTAAAAGTACATTTGTGGAATTTCTTTCCTTCTTAATGCGTTTGAGCCAATCAGTTGTGTTAAGGTAGGGGTTGTATACAGAAGATAGCCTTATTTGGTATAAGACCAAGTCCATATGTGACCCGGTTCTGGAAACTAGGCGTATGTCGCAAGTCACGACTTCACAGGAGAGCCTTTTGAACGTAAAACATTTTATTTTATCAAAATACGTTCTCAAACGCCTTAATATCAAACTTGAATGTCATCTGTAAATACAAATAAAATTGTTAAATTGCGAGCCTAGTTGGTTTAGCCACAGAGAAAGTCAGCAACCTTCCTGCTAGCCATGATTGGCAGAGATAATGAGTGGGCTGGTCATGCCGAGAGATGAGTTTGGATTGGTCTGCGGTGTTGCATCGTGTCTATAAAATGAGCTGCTCATAATGCCTTGATAATCGTTTCTACTGCATTTTTTTTAAAGATATAAAGTTATCCATGGAGAACTGCAAATATGTTGCTGGCTTGCTAACTAACAATGAACCTAACGTGAAGCTTCCATACATGTATACAGGTAAGAATCTAGCTACAGATTCAGATATGATACGTTTCTAATTTTGTCAAAGTTGTTATTGCAAGCTAGAGCTTGCTGTTAGCTAGCCAGCTGGAATTCAATGGCTGGCTTGCTAACTAACATTAAACCTAACGTGATTTGGTTCAATTTAGCTTACTATGACAATCAGTCTGTATTGCTAGTAAAGGGACTCTATGGATTGGGATTATAGTTATTTTTTTAGCTAGCTAATGTTAACGTGACATGTCTAAACAAAAGATCAAGTTACAGCTTGCTGTTAGCTAGCTAACGTTAGGTGAGGTTAGGTGGCTGGCTTGCTTGCTAGCTAACATTAACTTACAGTGGGGCAAAAAAGTATTTAATCAGCCACCAATTGTGCAAGTTCTTCCACTTAAAAAGATGAGGCCTGTAATTTTCATCATAGGTACACTTCAACTATGACAGACAAAATGAGAAAAAGAAATCCAGAAAATCACATTGTAGGATTTTTAATGAATTTATTTGCAAATTATGGTGGAAAATAAGTATTTGGTCACCTACAAACAAGCAAGATTTCTGGCTCTCACAGACCTGTAACAACTTCTTTAAGAGGCTCCTCTGTCCTCCACTCGTTACCTGTATTAATGGCACCTGTTTGAACTTGTTATCAGTATAAAAGACACCTGTCCACAACCTCAAACAGTCACACGCCAAACTCCACTATGGCCAAGACCAAAGAGCTGTGAAAATACACCAGAAACTAAATTGTAGACCTGCACCAGGCTGGGAAGACTGAATCTGCAATAGGTAAGCAGCTTGGTTTGAAGAAATCAACTGTGGGAGCAATTATTAGGAAATGGAAGACATACAAGACCACTGATAATCTCCCTCGATCTGGGGCTCCACGCAAGATCTCACCCCGTGGGGTCAAAATGATCACAAATATGGTGAGCAAAAATCCCAGAACCACACGGGGGGACCTAGTGAATACCTGCAGGGGACCAAAGTAACAAAGCCTACCATCAGTAACACACTACGCCACCAGGGACTCAAATCCTGCAGTGCCAGGGGGACACCCCCTGCTTAAGCCAGTGCATGTCAAGGCCCGTCTGAAGTTTGCTAGTTTGCCATGTATCGTGAGATTTTGAGTGAAAACCTCCTTCCATCAGCAAGGGCATTGAAGATGAAACGTGGCTGGGTCTTTCAGCATGACAATGATCCCAAACACACCGCCCGGGCAACGAAGGAGTGGCTTCGTAAGAAGCATTTCAAGGTCCTGGAGTGGCCTAGCCAGTCTCCAGATCTCAACCCCATAGAAAAGGAGGGAGTTGAAAGGGAGTTGAAAGTCCGTGTTGCCCAGCAACAGCTCCAAAACATCACTGCTCTAGAGGACATCTGCATGGAGGAATGGGCCAAAATAACAGCAACAGTGTGTGAAAACCTTGTGAAGACTTACAGAAAACATTTGACCTCTGTCATTGCCAACAAAGGGTATATAACAAAGTATTGAGATAAACTTTTGTTATTGACCAAATACTTATTTTCCACCCTAATTTGCAAATAAATTCATAAAAAATCCTAATGTGATTTTCTGGATTTATTTTTCTCATTTTGTCTGTCATAGTTGAAGTGTACCTATGATGAACATTACAGGCCTCTCATCTTTTTAAGTGGGAGAACTTGCACAATTGGTGGCTGACTAAATACTTTTTTTGCCCCACTGTATGTGTATGAGGTGTGTGTAATGTGTAATGCGTCCTCAGAATGCCATTTCGCATTGCTGGTCATTGCCTAATGTTAGCTAGCTAACTAGCTAACATTGAACCTAAAGGCTAACTTTAGCTGGCTATGACAATGGGTTTGTATTGCTAGTTAAAGCTTGCTGTTAGCTAGCCAGCTGACATTAGATGGCTGGCTGGCAACAGTAGCTAACATTACCTGTATGAACTGTGTGTAGTGATGTTCTCAGAATTCCATTTCACATCCATTGTGTAATAATGCTAAAATCTATGTATCTGGAATTTGTCTTTCAGCATCAATCAGTATTACACACCTGACTCTTTTTTTCACAAACTACAGAGTTGGGAAAACACGTGTGGACTTGAATTGTGATAACTGCAGTGTCTAAAACAAGAACAAGTCTGTGCTCTGGTATTGTGCCTGCTGGACCAGGCACAAGCTCCACCGCAATCTGGACCTTCACTTCCTGATCACAGGCCACACCAAGTTTGAACCTGACTGGTTCTTCGGCCTCATCAAGCAGCGCTTCAGAAAGACCAGAGTGAACACCTTGTCTGAGATTGTTGGTGTTGGACAGCACTGTGACAGGGGTTAACATCCCACAGCTTGTTGGACTGGAGAATGGTACAGTGTTGGTGGAAAGCTATGGCTGGCAACAACACCTGACTCAGTACTTCAGGCTGCTACCACAGATCAAGCAGTACCAGCACTTCAGGTAAAAAATTATTTTCATTGTATGAGGTTATTCTTATCTTAACTTGGGAGGTGAATTGATGTTGTGCAGGGTTGTAATGTCTTCTGATTTTGTGTTGTCATTCCCTGTTTTACAGCTTCGATGCTCTGGAGCCTGGTGTTGTCGCCAAGGAGTGTTCGGCCTGTTGGGACTAGGTTTCAGCTGCTGCGCAACGCTGAATGGGTGTCGACAAAGGAGTGCTCTCCAGTAAGTACCAAAACATTCAAAAGGCCCTTTTCTAAAAAGTGAGTTTTCAAGTGTATCAACTTTCAAAGTAGAAATACTTTCCCATTGTTCCTCAAACATGCTGTATATGATATTCCATTTTGTAGCTCTGAGTCTACTTTTATGTCAAATGTAAATGTACATTTTTTTTTTTTAAATATCAAATTGTGCTACACAAGACCAAATCCAGGTGGTGAGTCACATGTGCCAAGAAAATCTCAAATAAGCAGAGAAACGACAGTCCATCATTACTTTAAGTCAGGAAATCCGGACAATGTCAAGAACTTTGAAAGTTTCTTCAAGTGCAGTCGCAAAAAACCATCAAGCGCTATGATGAAACTGTCTCATGAGGACAGCCACAGCAAAGGAAGACCGAGAGTTACCTCTGCTGCAGAGGATATTAGAGTTACCAGCCTCAGAAATCGGCAATTAACTGCACCTCAGATTGAAGACCGAATAAATGCTTCACAGAGTTCAAGTAACAGACACATCTCAACATCAACTGTTCAGCGGAGACTGCGTGAATCAGGCGTTCATGGTCGAATTACTACAAAGAAACCACTACTAAAGGACACCAATATGAAGAAGAGACTTGCTTGGGCCAAGATCCACGAGCAATGGACATTAGCCCGGTGGAAATCTCTCCTTTGGTCTGATGAGTCCAAATTTGAGATTTCTGGTTCCAACAGCCGTGTCTTTGTGAGACACACAGTAGGTGAACGGAGAATCTCCGCATGTGTGGTTCCCACCATGAGGCATGGAGGAGGAGGTGTGATGGTGCTTTGCTGGTGACACTGTCAGTGACTTATTTAGAATTCAAGGCACACTTAACCAGCATGGCTACCACAGCATTCTGCAGTGATATGCCATCCCATTTGGTTTGCGCTTTGTGGGACTATCATTCGTTTTTCAACAGGACAATGACCCAACACACCTCCAGGCTGTGTAAGGGCTATTTGACCAAGAAGGAGAGTGATGGAGTGCTGCATCAGATGACCTGGCCTCCACAATCAACCGACCTCAACCCAATTGAGATGAGTTGGACCGCAGAGCGAAGGAAAAGCAGCCAAGAAGTGCTCAGCAGATGTGGGAACTCCTTCAAGACTGTTGGAACATCATTCCAGGTGACTACCTCCTGAAGCCGGTTGAAAGAATGCCGAAAGTGTGCAAAGCTGTCATCAAGGCAAAGGGGTGGCTACTTTGAAGAATCTAAAATATATTTCGATTTGTTTAACACTTTTGGTTACTACATGATTCCATATGTGTTATTTCATAACGTTGATATCTTCTCTATTATTCCACAATGTAGAAAATAGTAAAAAAAAATAAATGAGTAGGCATGTCCAAACGTTTGACTGGTACTGTATGTGATCGCATTCTCTCTTTTCTAAGGAGCTTCATATTTTGAATACCTACAGTGCCTTGCGAAAGTATTCGGCCCCCCTTGAACTTTGCGACCTTTTGCCACATTTCAGGCTTCAAACATAAAGATATAAAACTGTATTTTTTTGTGAAGAATCAACAACAAGTGGGACACAATCATGAAGTGGAACGACATTTATTGGATATTTCAAACTTTTTTAACAAATCAAAAACTGAAAAATTGGGCGTGCAAAATTATTCAGCCCCCTTAAGTTAATACTGTTTTGCTGCGATTACAGCTGTAAGTCGCTTGGGGTATGTCTCTATCAGTTTTGCACATCGAGAGACTGACATTTTTTCCCATTCCTCCTTGCAAAACAGCTCGAGCTCAGTGAGGTTGGATGGAGAGCATTTGTGAACAGCAGTTTTCAGTTCTTTCCACAGATTCTCGATTGGATTCAGGTCTGGACTTTGACTTGGCCATTCTAACACCTGGATATGTTTATTTTTGAACCATTCCATTGTAGATTTTGCTTTATGTTTTGGATCATTGTCTTGTTGGAAGACAAATCTCCGTCCCAGTCTCAGGTCTTTTGCAGACTCCATCAGGTTTTCTTCCAGAATGGTCCTGTATTTGGCTCCATCCATCTTTCCATCAATTTTAACCATATTCCCTGTCCCTGCTGAAGAAAAGCAGGCCCAAACCATGATGCTGCCACCACCATGTTTGACAGTGGGGATGGTGTGTTCAGCTGTGTTGCTTTTACGCCAAACATAACATTTTGCATTGTTGCCAAAACGTTCAATTTTGGTTTCATCTGACCAGAGCACCTTCTTCCACATGTTTGGTGTGTCTCCCAAGTGGCTTGTGGCAAACTTTAAACGACACTTTTTATGGATATCTTTAAGAAATGGCTTTCTTCTTGCCACTCTTCCATAAAGGCCAGATTTGTGCAATATACGACTGATTGTTGTCCTATGGACAGAGTCTCCCACCTCAGCTGTAGATCTCTGCAGTTCATCCAGAGTGATCATGGGCCTCTTGGCTGCATCTCTGATCAGTCTTCTCCTTGTATGAGCTGAAAGTTTAGAGGGACGGCCAGGTCTTGGTAGATTTGCAGTGGTCTGATACTCCTTCCATTTCAACATTATCGCTTGCACAGTGCTCCTTGGGATGTTTAAAGCTTGGGAAATCTTTTTGTATAAAAATCCGGCTTTAAACTTCTTCACAACAGTATCTCGGACCTGCCTGGTGTGTTCCTTGTTCTTCATGATGCTCTCTGCGCTTTTAACGGACGTCTGAGACTATCACAGTGCAGGTGTATTTATACGGAGACTTGATTACACACAGGTGGATTGTATTTATCATCATTAGTCATTTAGGTCAACATTGGATCATTCAGAGATCCTCACTGAACTTCTGGAGAGAGTTTGCTGCACTGAAAGTAAAGGGGCTGAATAATTTTGCACGCCCAATTTTTCAGTTTTTGATTTGTTAAAAAAGTTTGAAATATCCAATAAATGTCGTTCCACTTCATGATTGTGTCCCACTTGTTGTTGATTCTTCACAAAAAATACAGTTTTATATCTTTATGTTTGAAGCCTGAAATGTGGCAAAAGGTCGCAAAGTTCAAGGGGGCCGAATACTTTCGCAAGGCACTGTAGCTTTAGAGCCACAATGGAGCCAAATATTTCAGAGTTCATACAGGTGGCTTGGAAAAATGAGTCTTCATGAGTCATTAATACAACACACATTAACAAACGCTCACGTGTGTGTGTGTGTGACTCACCTGTGGACATAGTGCAGTTGGTGCACTGAGTCAATAGCCAGCACCATCTCAGCTAGGTAGAATCTAGCCATGTCCTCCGGCAACCGGTCTTCAAACTTACTAAGCAGGGTGAGCAGGTCCCCACCCACATAATAATCCATCACCAGATACTGAGGGGAAAGTATATATGTTAACATCACTTACCATGTAGTGATAATAATATTGCTGTATGATAGTGTACAAGTAACATTCTCTGTATTCCTCAACTTGTTCCCTCCATCTTCCGAACTTACTTCCTTCAGGTTCTACCCCCCTTCTCCTTTCTCATCCTGCCATTCTTTCATCCCAAACAGCATCACATTCTCTATATATTGCACTACTTATGACCAGATCCTTTTGCCCCAGTAAAAAGTAGGGGCAGAAGGGTAAAGGGTGCCATTTGCGACACAAGCCTTGAAATGTGAAAGGGGGAAGGGCAGTCAGCTCAACAGTGTGAGCCAATGAGAGTCCATTGGAACGCTGCTTAGTTAATCAACAGACCGGTCACTATTCTTTACCCAACTAATGCTCGAGTGGTCACCATATGAAACTGATTGACATACAGTATATTAAAAGTCTTTGAAACGTTTGAAGTTAGTGGAGATCTTACCAGGTTGTTGTCATCCTGGAAGGCGTAGTGCAGGGTGGTGATCCACTGGCTGTCCCCGTTCACCAGCACGTCCCGCTCCTCCCGGAAACACGCCGTCTGAGGGAGAGGACAGAGGACAACTGTCATACAAAGATAATGAATAGAATGTAGCTACTCTCATTGGAACTCACTGTGCGCCATCACTATTTGGTCCAACCCAGTGCTTCTTTTGGGCAGGAGCTCACTGGAACTGAGGACCAGCACCTCAAATTTGCTTCTGCTTGACTTCCTGCGCCTCTTATAGAATACCAGCTAAAAAGTATTGCAGAGTTCCTTCACTTAAATAAAGGAAATGAGTACCGGCACCGATTTCAAATCGAAGTTAAGCACTGTTCCAACCTGTGTTTAATGAATTCCTGTGTCTGCTAGTGGTGGGAACCATAGAAATATAATCTATTGAGTCTACCTCTATATGGGAAACCCCCTTTCAGCCCCTTTGGGGCTCAATTAAGTATATCAATTCAATTACACTTTCTAACAATCTTATAACACAGTCAAATGTATATTTTCCGTCCGTGTGGACAAAGCTCATTCTAACTCTATAAGCAAGCCAGCCTCTGTCCTCTGCCTGTAGCTAGACTACACTATATATACAAAAGTATGTGGACACCCCTTCAAATTGGTGGATTTGGCTATTTCAGCAACACCCGTTACTGACAGTTATATCAAATCGAGCACATAGCCATGCAACCTCCATAGACAAACATTGGTAGTAGAACGGCCTTACTGAAGAGCTCAGTGACTTTCAGCAGGGCACAGTCATAGGATACCACCTTTCCAACAAGTCAGTTAATCAAATTTCTGCCCTGTTAGAGCTGCCCAGGTCAACTATATGTGCTGTTATTGTGAAGTGGAAACGTCTAGGAGCAACAACGGCTCAGCCGCAAAGTGGTAGGCCACACAAGCTCACAGAACAGGACTGCAGAGTGCTGAAGCATGTAGCGCGTAAATATTGTCTGTCCTCGGTTGCAACACTCACTACCAAGTTCCAAAATGCCTCTGAAAGCAACGTCAGCACAAGAAGTGTTTCTTCGGGAACTTCATGGAATGGTTTTCCATGGCTGAGCAGCCGCAAACAAGCCTAAGATCACCATGCGCAATGCCTAGTGTCGGCTGGAGTGGTGTAAAGCTCGCCGCCATTGGACTCTAGAGCAGTTGAAACGCGTTCGCTGGAGTGATAAATCACACTTCACCTTCTGGCAGTCGGACAGACAAATCTTGGTTTGGCGGATGCCAGGAAAACACTACGTGCCACAATGCATAGTGCTAACTGTAAAGTTTGGTGGATGATAAATAATGGTCTAGGGCTGTTTTTCCATGGTTTGAGCTAGGCCCCTTAGATCCAGTAAAGGGAAATCTTAACGCTAGAGCATACAATGACATCTAATCTAGACGATACTGTGCTTCCAACTTTGTGGCAACAGTTTAGGGAAGGCCCTTTCCTGTTTCAGCATGACAATGCCCCCATGCACAAAGCGAGGTCCATACAGAAATGGAGCCCTGACCTCAACCCCATCGAACACCTTTCGGATGAATTGGAACGCTGACTGCGAGCCAGGCCTAATCGTCCAACATCCCTGCCCGACCTCACTAATGCTCGTGGCTGAATGGAAGTCCCCGCAGCAATGTTCCAACATCTAGTGGAAAGCCTTCCCAGAAAAGTGGAGGCTGTTATAACAGCAAAGGGGGGACCAACTCCATATTAATGTCTATGAGTTTGGAATGAGATGTTCGATGAGCAGGTGTCAACATTTCACAGGGCACAACGCATCACCGGGCACAACGCATCACCGGGCACAACGCATCACCGGGGGCAAACTACCTGCCCTCCAGGACACCTACACCACCCGATGTCACAGGAAGGCCATAAAGATCATCAAGGATGATCACCACTAACATTGAGTGGCTGCTGCCAACACACTGACACTGACTCAACTCCAGCCATTTTAATAATGGGAATTGATGGGAAATGATGTAAATATATCACTAGCCACTTTAAACAATGCTACCTTATATAACGTTACTTATCCTACATTATTCATCTCATATGCATACGTATATACTGTACTCTATATCATCGACTGTATTCTTATGTAATACATGTATCACTAGCCACTTTAACTATGCCACTTTGTTTACATACTCATCTCATATGTATATACTGTACTCGATACCATCTACTGTATCTTGCCTATGCTGCTCTGTACCATCACTCATTCATATATCCTTATGTACATATTCTTTATCCCCTTACACTGTGTACAAGAGAGTAGTTTTGGAATTGTTAGGTTAGATTACTCGTTGGTTATTACTGCATTGTCGGAACTAGAAGCACAAGCATTTCGCTACACTCGCATTAACATCTGCTAACCATGTGTATGTGACAAATAAAATTTGATTTGATTTGATTTGAACATTTGTTGTAGTTGTAGTAGATGGGTTTGAGACAGAGTTTTTTATTGCAGACAGTTTCCCATGTCAAGACACACTGTGGGTAGTTCTGGGAACTGCTACACACAAACACGCGCACGTGCAAGCACACACACACAGGGACCACTATGAACGTCTGCATGACCGTCAGGGGAGGCCAATGAGAAAAGCACAGCGCATTAACAGATATACTGTACACACCTCACATGGTAAAAACAAAAAAAACGTTGTGGTAATCAAATTCACATTTATTATTCGAAACTTTTTAATGAAAAAATTGAATGAAAATCTTGCTTCGCATGTTCTATGTAATGCATGTTTCATGCAAAAGCCAGAGTTACATAATGCTATCTCCAGTTAGCATTTAGCCCGGAGTCGTGTTGTAATGCAATTAGGCTTGGGCAATATAGCGTTTATACTGTATCCCGGGGTATTTCAAAATACTAACTGTATTATTTTCAATACCGTTAAACAACAATAATAACAATAATATTTGGGCGGTTGCAGGGCACCCACACCTCGCGGGGGCTGCGTGCTACGCCACTGCTTCTAAGTTAAGTACAACTATAAGAAATCCAAAGATGTGTCAAGTAAAATTTATCCAGCTCAAGGCTCCAGCTATGCATTTGGTTTTCCTTGTGTGCACATTCGGTAGTACCGTATAACCCGGTATGGTACAGAGACGGTATGAAAATCTGGATAACGCCCAAACCTAAATGCAATGGCTGTTAGTATGTAGCCCTGAGGAATGCTGTAAAGCACATCTATCAAACTCATTCCACAGAGGCCCGAGTGTCTGCGGATTTTTGCTCCTACCCTTGTACTTGATTGATGAAGGTCACATTTTTTTTTTTTACCTTTATTTAACTAGGCAAGTCAGTTAAGAACAAATTCTTATTTTCAATGACAGCCTAGGATCAGTGGGTTAACTGCCTGTTCAGGGGCAGAACGACAGATTTGTACCTTGTCAGCTCGGGGATTTGAACTTGCAACCTTTCGGTTACTAGTCCAACGCTTTAACCACTAGGCTACCCTGCCTAGTGGTTAAAGAACTACCCTTAACTGGTTGTCTTAATTGACAGTAAAAAACAAAGACCAGCAGACACTAGGCCTTCCATGGAATGAGCTATTTCTGTTCGCATTTATCCCTAAATAATGCTGTAATGTTATGGCTGTTAGCATATAGCCAGTGCTCACCTCTGCTCTCTTCAGCATCTCCCACTTGTTAAGGATCTTCATGGCAAACACCTTGTCTGCATTCTTCACTTTGACCACAGCAACCTACAGGAAACAGAGGAGAGAGGGAGTTAGAGGATGAGGGAGAGGGAGAGAGAGGATATGAGAGAAAAGTTTCCATCCACCATATTCATTACATCTACCCTGTCATGTTCAATAGGGCAAAGCCGTAGGACGAAGTTCAGGTAGAATCTCTGTTTCCCTTAGTTTCAGAACGTTCTCCCTACTGAACATGACCCACTCCTATTAGAACCGGGAAGGGGAGTGAACGAGGGCAGAAGGGAACATCTTTGTGGAATGAAATGCGTCCATACAGTCAGGACGAGAGGAGTAGGGGAAGAGAAAGGAAGAGGGACAGGAAGTGACCTCGGACACAGAGGCAGTGACCCCTGAGACACACCACCTGGATCCTCTTTTACACACACACACACAGCTGGGATCCTTTTCGCTCAAGGGCCTTGACGTGCCACTTACAGTCGCACGGCAGCACAAATACACTGATTTCAAACTGGTTTGCAGCAGGGTAGTTCCATTTGATTTCAATAACTTTGACCTCATACCTTTTGATTTAAACACAACATTTTATACCTATTACCCAAGGTAGAAGATTTAAACACAACATTTTATACCTATTACCTAAGGTAGAAGTGGTTGGAAAGTAACTTTTTGGACCTGAATGCCAAAACATTTAGATGATAAAAGGTGATCAAAGTTGACCCATTTTGCATATCACACCATTCCATAAGACATCCATGTCTTCATCACTGGAAAAGATAAAGGGTTGAGTTTAAAAGCTTAAAAACAGGGCTGTCAAATGATTTTAGAATTCTTTGAAAAACATGTTTTTAAATAAAAAATTAAAAAATTCCCCCTTTAGGAATAATTGTCTTCATTTTTCGAATATGTTTAGCTTAGACTCCATTTTACATAATCTGAGGTGTTTGTGTTGTGCCCGCCATTGGTTGGGGAACAGCATTGTCCACAGGGTGGATGTCATACTACTAAAATGGGAAAAAAAAAAAAGTCAACTTTCAAATGGTAGCACAAACATGGTTGGAGGTACACACATCAGAGAATGTTGACTTGAATGGGAATATCAGTTGTTTTAAATTATACTGTCAATTTGCCATAGGAAACCTATTAAAATCATAGAAATCTAGAGTAGACATCCCTATTTTAGTTGACATTCGACGGTGGTTGGACCGACGGCCATCTTTGTGGTAGTAATTGGAAGTAACAACGTCAATTCAAATTAAACCGTCAATGATGTACCAGCTAATTGCAGTGGTCTGAAGGGATATGTCCATACTATTAATTATATTTCTATGATTGCAATGACACCCACCCTTTATTCAAAAGTATGCTGTGTCTCAACTGATGGCGTGCACAACACAAACAACTCAGATTGTTAAGGAGGGTCTAAACTACAACATATGTGAAAATATATATATATATATATTTTTAAGTTTACACGTTTAGATAATTGATGTTAACGGATTAAAAAACGGTTTCTTCTTTTTATTACAAAATAGTTTGAAAACAATGTAAGCTTTAAACTATATCAAACTTAACCGTTTATCTTTTTCAGTGTTTAAGACGTAGATAACTCATTATTGGGTATGCAAAAAAAACTACTACCGTGGGCAAATATGTATGGAAGCTTTCCTTCAAATCAAAAGGGATACGGTCAAAAAGTGATTGAAATCAAACGGAACGACCCAGCAAGGATAGGACACCTAGCTAGTCAAGCTACTGCTAAGTGCTAACGTCTCTGACGCAACCACAGGCAGCCCCCATTGTTAGGCCTGAGTGTAGTAAACAAGAGCATTCCTAAAACGAGTTGAGTTGCAACCGGAGCAAGGCCAGATGACTTCAGCTAGCAGGATTCCTCCCTCCTGCCTGCCTGTCTGCCTGCCAGGAGACACAAGAGAAAGCCTTTTTCACTACAGCTTCTCCGCAACTCCCTCCGTCCCCCATGGGAGGAATTTAAACCACCAATCATCCACTCAGTCACACAAACACAAGGAAGCATGCATGTGCGCACACATACGCAATGCACACACACACACACACACACATGAAATGCACACAGAAAATGACATACAACACACACAAAAACTCTGTAGTCTGTAGTCCATTAAATGAGCTGGAGAAAAAGAATGAACGCTAAATGCAAATATAACATTCCCCTGCTGTTTGGGTTTCCTCCTGGTGAACTGATGGGGGGAAAGGAGAGGACTGTTCTTGCTACTGGCCCTGTGTATAGCGTATACTCCCTCCCTCCCTGTTTTCTTAGCTTTCACCACTCAAACATGTGTGTGAGAGCTTGACATGCAGGGTGGCTGACTGGCTGCTCTACGCTGTAGGGATACAAAGAAAAATAGATTCATCAGGAGAGCCAAAACATCACACACAGATGCCAAGCTCCCTCTCCCAGCTCACAGACAGACGCCATCTCTCTCTGAGTCGACAATGGGGATATGAAATAAAAACTTCCTGCTCATCATTTGTTCTCTTTTCTTTTTCCACAGCTTCCCAATCCACACTCTTCCATAGGGTTGCCAGATCTTCCTGTCCCTTTTTCAGATTTCACAGGTTTTTCCTGAAATCCCATTTTGAGGATTCCCCTCCCTGCTTATTCCCTCCTGATTTATGTAATTCTCCAACTGGTATTTATGGAAAACAGGAGAACTTTGGAGAAGTTTTTCAGAACTACTGGTAGGGGTATTCCTCAAAAAATAAATAAAAAGTAACGAGGAAATTTTCCAGATTTTTGCAAAACTGCTACGCTGAATAGGGTCTTCCTGCGGCATTATGGGAAAGAAAAAAAGAAAGACTTTTTTTTTTTCCCGGTGTATCGCTGCTAAATGAATATAGGGGAAATACTGGTTGCACTATGATGGCTTACCACTGGAAAGACATAAGATGGACCTCTGGCCAGAGACCTTTAAATCATGATGACTTCATAATCATTACATAGATCTAGCCCTAAGCTATGTCTTTGCCTGCCGGCCACTGGATCGTTGTTGTTGTTGTGAATAGGCCTGAAAATGTATAGTGAACTGAATTAGACCTGTGATTGTAAATATATGTTTTTATGAATTAAACAACTCCAGCCACTTACTTTGTTGCTGCTTTTCCAATCAACTCAGTAGATTTGGATAGCGTGTAGGCTAGGCTATATGAAATACACAGGCCTGCATGACACAGCACAGGAGGCACAGAGACTAAAGGCGTCCGCATGCTTCCCATCCAAAACAGTTCGGGAACAGTTTGTGCATATATTATGACGAAATGTTGATCGTTTTGGCATTCGACAAGTGTTTATTCGGCTGTTCATGGACACAAATTTATTTTTTGAGGCAAACCCGAAATTCCGAAGCCGAAGTCGGTGATTGGTCAACAGTAGGGATTCTTCAATGAAGTGTTGTCATTCAAAGATAGACCACTCGTTTTCATGCACATTTTTCACTTGAGAAATACTGCCCCAAACATCTTAGTTCGATGTAAAACTGTTCGAACTAAGATCTCCTTGGCAAAAACAGATAGATTGCTTGTATTACTGTATCGTAGATTAAGTCTGACTATTCTGAGGAAGGGTATACTGGCTACGGAGTTTCAAGATGGACAAACAGCACTAATGCCGATTTATTTTCTCGTTTTCCAAGCGAAGGTCTTTTAAGGGTGTATACGAATACACTCGTTCAGTTCGCCTAGCCGAGTTTGACTAGGCGCCAGCCGAAACCGAATCTTGCGGAAGGAAACCTTTAGGCCTACCTCAACACAAGGTGCGAGAAGAGATGAGGTACACCACAGGGGCCTATATAAGAAATACAATAAGTAGAGGGTCAACTGTGAGACTGTAGCTTAGCTGAACGTCAGAGCCACAGAAATAGCTCTAGCACGAGTGAACGCCGCTGCTAGCCTGACACAGGGCTAAGGACCAGGGCACAAACATGTTTTTCTTTCATTCACTGTGAATTAAAACCCCAATAAAAATAAGTCTGAAACAGGCCATATGGACCTCAGCACTGGGTAGAGCGCCAACCAACCCATTCCACAACACGTGAATACAAACACTATTCAAAATCTTTCAAATACTTTGAGCATTTTCTCTAACCTGCCTGGAACAAACAGGCGCCAAGACTGCTTTACCCCCAAGCCATGAGACTGCTATATAGTCAATTAATGGATACCCAAACTATCTGCACTGACCCCATCTTGCACTGACCCTTCGACCTTTCATTGTATTCGGCGCACGTGACAAAATTAGATTTAGATTATTTTTGCAGTGTCAGATTTGCCAGTTTGAACTATTCTATTGGTCCATGAAGCAAGCCAAGCTCAATCAACCACAGATAAATTAGGCTATTTGAAATCATTTCAAATAGTATTGAACCCAGGTCTGCCAGCAGCACAGCAGCTAGCCTAGCAGGCTATAATACACAAAGACCATTTGTCATGTAACCTTACACGGCTGAGTTTCTGCTGCCATTGCTAGCTCGCCAACATTCCCCAGGTTTGACATCACTCGCAGTAGAAGACATAATAATAACTATATTTCAACTCCTGCCCTCGAGCCGCGAAGAAGAAAAATAAGGTCCGGTTTTAGTTTAATTTTGTATAGAAATCTTTCACCACGACGGTGAAGAAAATATTAAAGCTTTTTCTCTTACATGTTAAGTCATGCATATAGCATGTGGCCTAGTGACCCATGCCTTGCTGCTGGGATCACACTATGTGCACCAACTATCAAATAGCATTTTTATATATATATATATAGATATATAGATTCTTGAGGAACTATATTGTCTTTGCATGCATTGTTCTGTTGTTGTGATTGTCTCTAGGCTCTATGTAGGCTACACTTGAAATGCTTTTTCCTTTGCTGATGTCTTGCAAGCTTTCTATTGAAGTTCAAACTTCAAAAATACTTCCCAGTGAAATCAGGTTATAAAAAAGCACAATAAAAAAAGGCACAAAAAAACAACATACCTCTCCAAAGGCTCCTCGTCCAATCACCTTGAGGATCTCAAAGTCCTCTTTGTGCAGGCGCATCTGTTTCACCTGGGAAGTGAAGGGTTTGGCTGCAGGAGGAGAGGAGAGGGAGAGGGAGAGGGAGAGGTTAGAATTCTGGGGACTTAAAATATTGAACTTGACCTGAGAATGCGCACACTAAAATAGTTGCGCATCATCATGATTTAATTCATAAAACAATAAAACAGCAAATCAGAAATACATTTTTTAGGTGGATACTAGAAATCGGACACAAAGCAAGTGGCACACAACACAGGTAAATCCATTTGAATGTAATCATTTTTTTGATGCCATTCCTTTTGATTTAAACAACAACAAAAACACTTTCCATACATGTTTTCCCATGGAAGAAGTAGTCAGAGAGTGACTTTTTGGACCTGAATGCCAAAAACATTCAGGAGGTAAAGTTGCTCAAAGTTGACCCATTTTGCAAAACCCACCACAACGTGAGGCATCCATGTCTTCATCACTGGAAAAGATCAACGGTTGAGTACATCATCATTTAAAAGATTACAAACAGGATTTTTTTTAATAACATTTCTTTTACCTTTTACGTCGATTATCAAAAAAATGTGTTTACTCCCATTTTTTCTATATTTGCACGTTGTAGTTTCGACTCTACTTTAAAATCTGACGTTTTTGTGTTGTCCCCACCATCAGTGGTGATGTACGGTATGTACACCCTGGATTGGGTTTACTATATAATTGGCCATTGAGGCATTGAAGCCACTGGTCATCTAGTCTATATATAAATCATTGATTGAGACACAACATGCTCTTGAATGCAAGGTGGGTGTCATTTCAAATCATAGAAATATAATACATAGAATGGGCCCATCCCTTCATACCACTGCAATTTAGCTGGTACAGGTACACACCGTTGACATTTAAATGTCCTAATTACCACCACAAAGATGGCTGTCATTCCACCAACCGTCGATTGTCTACATAAATGGCTATCATGTCTATTATATTATCTATATTTATATGATTTCAATAGGTTTATTATGGAAAATTGACAGTATAGTTTAAAACGAGAGATATTCCTATTCAAGTCAACATTATCTTATGTGTGGACCTCCAACCTGATATAAAATAAGGTCTAAGCTGCAACATTAGCTAATTGTCTTTTATTTTTGAGAGTTTGTGTTTTTAGATAAATGTAAAATAAAAATGTAAGGTGTAAAAAAAAAAACATCTAATATATATTTTTTTGTCACTGTAAGCTTTTAAATTATATCAATCTCAACGCTTTACCTTTTCCAGTGATGAAAACATGGATGTCGCAGGGTATGCAAAATAATTCAACTTTGAGCACCTTTCTCTAATGTCTTGGCATTTAGATACAAAAAGTCACTTCCTGAGCACCACAAAGGGCACATTTGTACAGAAGGTTTCGTTCAAATCAGAAGGTGGTGCTGTCAAATAGGGATCGAATTCAAAATGGATTTAGCCACGAGTAATGATTTCCTGTGAGTGTCCTCCTGCCTGTCAGTCCTGTATGCGGAGGGGCTGATATAGGGTCAATCTGTGATCATGACCGCTGAGATCTTTATCGTAAACCACAGTGGTCTGGAAGTGCAGAAGGCAGTTATAAAACTGTCTACCGTTACCCTTACATTTGACCTAGCCTCGGGTTCTGGGTGACTCACAAACGTAATCCGGAGTAAACAGACAAGCAGCATTTTCCCTACTTTGTCGAGGAAGGACATTCATCCACTTCCTTTTCTACTTTGGATCCTCCATTAAACCTGGAGGTAGACTGCCAGTTGGTTCAGCAGGGTCAGACTACTGAGCAGCAGATTGGATACTATTGAACATAATACAGACCTATTAAATGCCTATTGGCCTATATGTTAGGATATAGAATGGGCCTACTGATGGATGGAGCTGATGATCTGTGCAGCATTTCGCTTAGGTGGACCCTTGTGCACAAGCAGAATACATGGGTCACATCAAATACTCATTCATTTAGTCATTCATTCATTTATTCATCCATCCATCCATCCATCCATCCACTGGTTAGTGTTCCATCCTGGCACGGTCATTATGTGCCAGGCTTATCCAGAGAGGCCCTTGGCTCCCCTGTCAGAATCCCAGCCAGGCAGAGAACAGACCAAACCAACGCCCAACAACAACCTTTACTGATAAAGGAAAGGAAAGGAGGGGCTTTCAGTTGCTCAGTGTGGTATGACAAATACCGATGTCCCTTCTTCAGTGTTTACAGTGCCTTGCGAAAGTATTCGGCCCCCTTGAACTTTGCGACCTTTTGCCACATTTCAGGCTTCAAACATAAAGATATAAAACTGTATTTTTTTGTGAAGAATCAACAACAAGTGGGACACAATCATGAAGTGGAACGACATTTATTGGATATTTCAAACTTTTTTAACAAATCAAAAACTGAAAAATTGGGCGTGCAAAATTATTCAGCCCCCTTAAGTTAATACTTTGTAGCGCCACCTTTTGCTGCGATTACAGCTGTAAGTCGCTTGGGGTATGTCTCTATCAGTTTTGCACATCGAGAGACTGACATTCCTCCTTGCAAAACAGCTCGAGCTCAGTGAGGTTGGATGGAGAGCATTTGTGAACAGCAGTTTTCAGTTCTTTCCACAGATTCTCGATTGGATTCAGGTCTGGACTTTGACTTGGCCATTCTAACACCTGGATATGTTTATTTTTGAACCATTCCATTGTAGATTTTGCTTTATGTTTTGGATCATTGTCTTGTTGGAAGACAAATCTCCGTCCCAGTCTCAGGTCTTTTGCAGACTCCATCAGGTTTTCTTCCAGAATGGTCCTGTATTTGGCTCCATCCATCTTCCCATCAATTTTAACCATCTTCCCTGTCCCTGCTGAAGAAAAGCAGGCCCAAACCATGATGCTGCCACCACCATGTTTGACAGTGGGGATGGTGTGTTCAGCTGTGTTGCTTTTACGCCAAACATAATGTTTTGCATTGTTGCCAAAAAGTTCAATTTTGGTTTCATCTGACCAGAGCACCTTCTTCCACATGTTTGGTGTGTCTCCCAGGTGGCTTGTGGCAAACTTTAAGCAACACTTTTTATGGATATCTTTAAGAAATGGCTTTCTTCTTGCCGCTCTTCCATATGCCAGATTTGTGCAATATACGACTGATTGTTGTCCTATGGACAGAGTCTCCCACCTCAGCTGTAGATCTCTGCAGTTCATCCAGAGTGATCATGGGCCTCTTGGCTGCATCTCTGATCAGTCTTCTCCTTGTATGAGCTGAAAGTTTAGAGGGACGGCCAGGTCTTGGTAGATTTGCAGTGGTCTGATACTCCTTCCATTTCAATATTATCGTTTGCACAGTGCTCCTTGGGATGTTTAAAGCTTGGGAAATCTCTTTGTATCCAAATCCGGCTTTAAACTTCTTCACAACAGTATCTCGGACCTGCCTGGTGTGTTCCTTGTTCTTCATGATGCTCTCTGCGCTTTTAACGGACCTCTGAGACTATCACAGTGCAGGTGCATTTATACGGAGACTTGATTACACACAGGTGGATTGTATTTATCATCATTAGTCATTTAGGTCAACATTGGATCCTTCAGAGATCCTCACTGAACTTCTGGAGAGAGTTTGCTGCACTGAAAGTAAAGGGGCTGAATAATTTTGCACGCCCAATTTTTCAGTT